>NC_141626.1:40854319-41056819 GCF_047967505.1 Dipteris shenzhenensis | reverse complement strand
CTTCCCCCTCCATCCCCCCTTCCCCCCTTCCCCCGCGCCTGCCCCCTTTCCCCCATGTCCCACCCCCTTCCCCCTTTGCTCTCCCCCAACCCCCCCCTTACTCCCTTTCCCTCGCGCCTCCCCCCTTTCCCCCCCGTCCCACCCCCTTCCCCCTCTGCTCTCCCCGTCCCACCCCCTTCCCCCTCCATCCCCCCTTCCCCACGCCAGCCCCCCCTACCCCCTTTCCCCCCCGCCCCCCTCCCCCCTTTCCCCCCCGTCCCACCCCCTTCCCCAGGGCTGGCGGCTGTGGCCGCCTGCCCCCCCGCCCCTCCCCCCTTCCCCCCCGCCAACCCCCGCCGTCCCACCCCCTTCCCCCTCGCCCCCCTCCCCCCTTCCCCCGGGCTAGCGGCTACGGCCGCCAGCCCCCCCTCCCCCCTTTCCCGACCCACTTCCTGCCCCCGTCCGACCCCCTTCCCCCTCCACCCCCCCTTCCCCCACCCCCCTCGCACCCCCTTCCCCCTCCCGCCCCTTCACCCCTGCCTCCCCTCCACAGGCTGGCGATCGCGGTCGCCAGCCCTCCCCCCCCCTCTCGCACCCCCTCGCACCCCCCCTCTTGCACCCCCTTCCTCCCACCCCCTTCCCCCTCCCCCGCCCCCCCTTCCCCGCCCCCTCTCCCCCCCCTCCCCCCTTCCCCTGGGCTGGCGGCCGCGAGCCCCCTAGCCCCCCCCCTCTCAGCCCTCCCCCCCCCACTTCCCCATCCCCCCTTCCCCCGGGCTGGTGGCCGCGGCCGCCAGCCCCTCGCACCCCCTTTCCCCTCCCCCCCCTTCACCCCCGCCCCCTCTCCCTCCTCCCTCCCCCCTTCCCCCGAGCTGGTGGCCGTGGCCGCCAGCCCCCCAGCCCCCCCCCTCTCAGCCCTTCCCCCCCCCTCTTCCCCACCCCACCTTCCCCCCCCCCTTCCCCCGGGGTGGCGGCCACGGTCCCTCCCACCCCCTTCCCCCTCCCCCCCCTTCACCCCTGCCCCCCCCCCTTCCCCTCCCCCCTTCCCCCCCCTCCCCACCGCTAGCCCCCCCCTCCCCCCTTCCCCCCCGCCAGTCCCCCCCCCTCCTCCCCTTCCGCCAGCCCCCCTGCCCTCCCCACTTCCCCCTCCCCCCTTCCCCCCCCGCCCCCCTTCCCTCCTCCTTTCCCCCCTCTACTCCACTCGCCTCTCCCTCCCTTCCTCCTCCCTTCCCTCTAGCCCCTCCATCCTCTTCTTCTCCTCCCCTTAACCTTTCTCTCTCTAGTTCCTCTCTCTTCAAATTTTTAAAAAGAAATCTAGATAAAGAATTAATCAAAAAAATTTGCAAGTACCTGGAAAAAGTTTGTAAGTTTGCTCTTTCTTGCTTTCTTGCTCTTCCTTTCTTGCTCTCTTGATCGTCCTTGCTTTCTTGCTTCAATAAATGAAATGAGGGGAGAATGAACGAAGAAGGAAGACTATATATAAGAAAAATTAGGTTTTCCTCCTCCTCTCCTATTGGCTTTCCATTCCTCCCCTCTCTCCTATTGGCTTTTCATTTATACCCTCTCCCATTGGCTCCCATTACTCCCCCTCTCCCATTGGACCCCCATCCCTCATCCCAATCTTTCATTAGCCCTCCCCCCATCCATCCATTTCTTCTTCCTCCCCATTGCCACCACTCCCATCCCACCTTTCCACCACGTCCCATACTTCTCCCATTTCCCAAAATCCCATATTTCCCCATCTCACCCTCCTCTTTTTCATCCCCTATTAACTCCCTCACTGATTTCACTCCCTTATTATCCTACTCCCCTATTACCTTCCCCTCTCCCATTCCATTCTTCCCTCCCCACTCTCACTTCCACTTCCCATTACTCACTTGCCATTTGAAAACGATTAATATATTATTATACTATTTTTTATACTTATTATCATACACCCCTATTACTTCCCTCTCCCATTCCACTCCTCCCTCCTCACTCCCACTTCCACTTCCCATTACTCACTTGCTATACACATTTGCAGACTATTAATATATTATTATATGATTTTTTATACTATTTGCAAACTTACATGTGGGCAAAATCACAGGTGTCAAAGCGATCCTATTGTGGTCATACAACAACTGTGCTTTTATTCAAGGGCGTATTTATCCTCATCAACGAGCTTATTTACTCAAGGTATGACGTGCATAATTTGTGCACTAGGTGTTTACTTTGTTCTATCAAAATTGTTTGCCACACACACACACATATACACATACCGAGAATTTTCTAATATTATCGCATCTACATTTCTCCGATGGGCACAAATCTGTTTACACACCTCAACCTAGGTCTTATTGACTTGCATACAAAGTGGTGCACCCATCCCATAAGTACTTGTTCGGATAACACACGTCCAAACGTATTTTATGACGATTGTGCATAACACTAGGAACAAAATGGTGTATCATGTGAGATCGACTATGCAAAGCATATTCAATGGACACAAGACTTTGCACGTTTCTCAACCTAGGCAATATTGACTTGTGTGCAAAGTGGCATCCCTATCCAATAAGTACTTGTTTGAAAAATACACCTACGATCGTGTTTTTTGACCGTTGTACATGACACCAAGGCCAAAAATGGTATTTAATACTCAATCTACCATGTAAAGCATATTCGATGGGCACAATACTTTGCACATGCCTCAAAAGAGGTGGTATGGTATTCCATGCAAAGTGGAACGCCCATTCAATAAGTACTTTTTAGAATATCACACCTAGGACCATGTTTTTTATTGGTTGTTGTCCATGACACTAAGGCAAAAAAACTGATTTATGCTTAATCGACAATGCAACGCATATGCGATCATCACACTACTTTGCACACATCTCAACCTAGGTATTATTGACTTACATGCAAAGTGGCGTGCCCATCCCATAAGTACTTAGTCGAATAACACATCTAGGACCGCGTTTTTTGACGATTGTGCATGACACTAAGGCCAAAACAGTGTTTAATGCTTGTTCGACAATGCAAAGCATATCCGATGGGCACAATACTTTGCACACACCTTAAACTAAGTGGAATTGACTTACATGCAAAGTGGCACTCCCATCCCATAAGTGCTTGATTGGATAACATACCTAGCAGCTGTTTTTTTACGGATGTGCATGACACTAGAGCAAAAATAGTATTTAATGCTCGATCGATCATGCAAAGGATATCCAATGGACACAACACTTTTTGTACACCTCAACCTAGGTGGTATTGAAATGCTCTCAATGAGGCACACCCATCCGATAAGTACTTGGTCACATAACACACCTAAGGGCGTGTTTTTTTGCGGATGTGCATACCACTAGGGAAAAAACGGTGTATAATGCATGATCAACCATGCAAATCATATCTGATGGTGACAATACTTTGCACGCACCTCAAAGTAGTTGAAACAAACTTGCATGCAAAGTGGAGCCCCCATCCGATAAGTACTTGTTTGAATAACACACCTAGGACCGTGTTTTTTCATGGTTGTGCATGACACTAAGGCAAAAACAGGGTTTTATGCTTGATCGATAATGCAAAGCATATCCGATGGGCATAATACTTTGCACACACCTTCATCTGGTTGGAATTGACTTACATGCAAAGTGGCATTCCCATCCCATAAGTTCCTGATCAGATAACATACCTAGCAGCGTGTTTTTTTACGGATGTGCATGACACTAAGGCAAAAATGGTATTTAATGCTCGATCGACCATGCAAAGCATATCCGATGGGCACAATACTTTTCCTACACCTTAACCTATGTGGTATTGAAATGTTCTCAAAGAGGCACACCCATCCGATAAGTACTTGGTCAGATAACATACCTAAGAACATGTTTTTTTGCGGATGTGCATACCACTACGGGAAAAATGTTGTATAATGCGTAATCGACCATGCAGAGCATATCCGATGGTGATAATACTTTTCATGCATCTCAACCCAGATGAAACAGACTTGCGTGCAAATTGGAGCCCCCATTCCATAAGTACTTGTTTGATTAACACACTTAAAACCATGTTTTTTCATGGTTGTGCATGACACTAAGGCAAAAACGGTGTTTTATGCTTGATCGACAATACAAAGCATATCTGATGGGCACAATACTTTTCACACACCTTCAACTAGGTGGAATTGACTTACATAAAAAGTTGCACACCCATCCCATAAGTGCTTAATTGGATAACACACCTAGCAGTGCGTTTTTTTACGGATGTGCATGACACTAGAGCAAAAATAGTATTTAATGCTCGATCGACCATGCAAAGCATATCCGATGGGCACAACACTTTTCGTACGCCTCAACCTAGGTGGTATTGAAATGTTATCAAAGAGGCACACCCATCCGATAAGTACTTGGTCAGATAACATACCTAAGGGCGTGTTTTTTTACGGATGTGCATACCACTAAGGAAAAAACGGTGTATGATGCATAATCGACCATGCAAATCATATCCGATGGTGACAATACTTTGCACCACCTCAATGTAGTTGAAACGGACATGCATGCAAAGTGGATCCCCCATCTGATAAGTACTTGTGTGAATAACACACTTAGGACCATGTTTTTTCATAGTTGTGCATGACACTAAGGCAAAAATGGTGTTTTATGCTCGATTGACAATGCAAAGCATATCCGATGGGCACAATACTTTGCACACACATTTAACTAGGTGGAATTGGTTTACATGAAAAGTGGCACGCCCATCCCATAATTGCTTGGTCGGATAACATACCTAGCAACATGTTTTTTAATGGATGTGGAGACACTAGAGCAAAAATAGTATTTAATGCTCGATCGACCATGCAAAGGATATCCGATGGGCACAACACTTTTCGTACACCTCAAACTAGGTGGTATTGAAATTTTCTCAATGAGGCACACCCATCTGATAAGTACTTGGTCAGATAACAAGCCTAATGCCGTGTTTTTTTGCGGATGTCCATATCATTAGGGAAAAAATGGTGTATAATGCATGATCGACCACACAAAGCATATCCGATGGTGACAATACTTTGCACACACCTCAACGTAGTTGAAACGGACTTGCGTGGAAAGTGGATCCCCCATCCGATAAGTACCTATTTGAATAACACACCTACGGCCGTGTTTTTATATGGTTGTGCATGACACAAAGGCAAAAATGGTATTTTATGCTTGATCGACAGTACAAAGCATATCCGGTGGGCACAATACTTTGCACACACCTTCAAATAGGTGGAATTGACTTACATGCAAAGTGTCATTCCCATCGCATAAGTACTTGATTGGATAACACACCTAGCAGCGTGTTTTTTTATGGGGACGAGCATTTTCTGAGCGAAATCTTCCGAGCGTCCGAGCGAAGGAAAAAAAAAGCTTCCAACTATGCATAAATATGGCAAAAATCGATCAGAAGAAAACATAGTTTCACTTAGAAATATGCAAAGTATTATAGCAATGCCTATTTTATACAAAAATCTTTAGGTGAATCTGTAGGAATGGTGAGAGCATAATGGGATGGCTTTTGAAGAAACCCACATGTAGTGTAGACTTCTCTATGAAAATTCCCTTATGATCCTTCTTACAACTTTAACTTAATAGGGGGTGACATTGAAAACCCTCTCTCAACCTATCTTCATGAAAGAGTTTCTTCAAAGAAAACTCATTGAAGCAAGCCATCCAGGTAGTTTCGCCAGCGAAACCCCTTTGAAGCAAGTCTCCCAAGGTAGTTTCGCTGGCGAAACTACCTTGGACAGCACTTTTAAAAGTGACATAACTTTCATATCCAATGTCCAAATATAGTCATTCAACCACTCAAATTGATCGGAACACCCCATTTGAGCACATCTATGGAGTTATATTTTGGAAAATCTTTCATATATAGTATTAAATATTACATGTATTTTATGAGAGTGATATATAAGCCCAAGTTAATACTTATTTATAGTAATTTAAACTTCTTTAGAAACATGTCCATAAATATGCTATAAAAACACTAAAAAGATATTGCCATATGATATAAATGTGTTAATAAGTAATTATATATGCATAGTATTATTACATTGAGAGTGATTATGAGAAATGTTTCTTAAAGGAATCAACACTTTTTTAAGGTAATAATAGGGGTACAAAGGGATGTCTCTAAATAAGAAAATTATGTTGTGTAAAAATGAATGAGTGACTAGTCTGTATATTTTTATGATAAAGGGATCTAGTTCTAGTGAAAATAAAAGTGTAAAAACCATGTTTCCTAAAGAAAAACATTTTTAAAAATCTCTTGAAAAACACGCTCGGATAAACCTGCTCATAGGTTTTTGCTCGTAAAATTGACGCATCCGTTTTTTTATGGATGTGCATCACACTAAAGCAAAAATGGTATTTAATGCTCGATCGACCATGCAAAGCATATATGATGGGCACAATACTTTTCATACACCTTAACCTAGGTGGTATTGAAATGTTCTCAAAGAGGCACACCCATCCGATAAGTACTTGGTCAGATAACATACCTAAGGGCATGTTTTTTTGCGAATGTGCATATCACTACGGGAAAAATGTTGTATAATGCGTAATCGACCATGTATAGCATATCCGATGGTGACAATACTTTGCATGCATCTCAAACTATTGAAACAGACTTGCGTGCAAGCTAGAGCCCCCATCCAATAAGTACTTGTTTGATTAACACACTTAGGACCATGTTTTTCATGGCTGTGCATGACGCTAAGGCAAAAACGGTGTTTTATGCTTGATCAACAATGCAAAGCATATCTGATGGGCACAATAATTTGCACACACCTTCAACTAGGTGGAATCGACTTACATGCAAAGTGGCACGCCCATCCCATAAGTGCTTGATCAAATAACATAGCTAGCAGTGTGTTTTTTTACGGATGTGCATGACAAAAGAGCAAAAATAGTATTTAATGCTCAATCGACCATGCAAAGGATATCCGATGGGCACAAAACTTTTTGTACACCTCAACCTAGGTGATATTGAAATGTTCTCAATGAGGCACACCCATCCAATAAGTACTGGGTCAGATAACACACCTAATGGCGTGTTTTTTTGCGGATGTCCATATCACTAGGGAAAAAATGGTGTATAATGCAAGATCGACCATGCACCGATGGCGACAATACTTTGCACGCACCTCAATGTAGTTGAAACAAACTTGCGTGAAAAGTGGAGCCCCCATCCGATAAGTACTTATTTGAATAACACACCTACGGTCGTGTTTTTTTATGGTTGTACATGACACCAAGGCCAAAAACGATGTATAATGCGTGATCGACCATGCAAGTGAAAATACTTTGCATGCACCTCAACATAGTTGAAAAGGACTTGCGTGCAAAGTGGAGCCCACATCCGATAAGTACTTGTTTGAATAACACACTTAGGACTGTGTTTTTTCGCGGTTGTGCATGACACTAAGGCAAAAACGGTGTTTTAGGCTTGATCGACAATGCAAAGCATATCCGATGGGCACAATACTTTGCACACACCTTCAACTAGGTGGAATTGACTTACATGCAAAGTGGCACTCCCATCCCATAAGTGCTTGATCAGATAACATACCTAGCAGTGTGTTTTTTTCGGATGTGCATGACACTAGAGCAAAAATAGTATTTAATGCTCGATCGATCATGCAAAGGATATCCAATGGACACAACACTTTTTGTACACCTCAACCTAGGTGGTATTGAAATGTTCTCAATGAGGCACACCCATCCGATAAGTACTTGGTCACATAACACACCTAAGGGCGTGTTTTTTTGCGGATGTGCATACCACTAGGGAAAAAACGGTGTATAATGCATGATCGACCATGCAAATCATATCTGATGGTGACAATACTTTGCACGCACCTCAAAGTAGTTGAAACGAACTTGCGTACAAAGTGGAGCCCCCATCCGATAAGTACTTGTTTGAATAACACACCTAGGACCGTGTTTTTTCATGGTTGTGCATGAGACTAAGGCAAAAACGGTGTTTTATGCTTGATCGACAATGCAAAGCATATCCGATGGGCATAATACTTTGCACACACCTTCAGCTGGTTGTAATTGACTTACATGCAAAGTGGCACGCCCATCCCATAAGTGCCTGATCAGATAACATACCTAGCAGCGTGTTTTTTTACGGATGTGCATGACACTAAGGCAAAAATGGTATTTAATGCTCGATCGAACATGCAAAGCATATTCGATGGGCACAATACTTTTCCTACACCTTAACCTATGTGGTATTGAAATGTTCTCAAAGAGGCACACCCATCCGATAAGTACTTGGTCAGATAACATACCTAAGAACATGTTTTTTTGTGGATGTGGATACCACTACGGGAAAAACGTTGTATAATGCGTAATCGACCATGCAGAGCATATCCGATGGTGACAAGACTTTGCACGCATCTCAACCTAGATGAAACGGACTTGCGTGCAAATTAGAGCCCCCATTTGATAAGTACTTGTTTGATTAATACACTTAAAGGACTTGCGTGCAAATTGGAGCCCCCATTCGATAAGTACTTAATTGATTAACACACTTAAAACCATGTTTTTTCATGGTTGTGCATGACACTAAGGCAAAAACGGTGTTTTATGCTTGATCGACAGAACAAAGCATATCCGATGGGCACAATACTTTGCACACACCTTCAACTAGGTGGAATTGACTTACATGAAAAGTGGCACACCCATCCCATAAGTGTTTGATCGGATAACACACCTAGCAGCGTGTTTTTTTACGGATGTACATGACACTAGAGCAAAAATAGTATTTAATGCTCGATCGACCATGCAAAGCATATCCGATGGGCACAACACTTTTCGTACGCCTCAACCTAGGTGGTTTTGAAATGTTATCAAAGAGGCACACCCATCCGATAAGTACTTGGTCAGATAACATACCTAAGGGCGTGTTTTTTTGTGGATGTGCATACCACTAAGGAAAAAACGGTGTATAATGCATAATCGACCATGCAAATCATATCCGATGGTGACAATACTTTGCACACACCTCAATGCAGTTGAAACGGACATGCGTGCAAAGTGGAGCCCCCATCCAATAAGTACTTGTGTGAATAACACACCTAGGACCATGTTTTTTCATGGTTGTGCATGACACTAAGGCAAAAATGGTGTTTTATGCTCGATTGACAATGCACCGATGGGAACAATACTTTGCACACACATTTAGCTAGGTGGAATTGAATTACATGCAAAGTGGCACGCCCATCCCATAAGTGCTTGATCGAATAACATACCTAGCAACGTGTTTTTTTACGGATGTGGAGACACTAGAGCAAAAATAGTATTTAATGCTCGATCGACCATGCAAAGGATATCCGATGGGCACAACACTTTTCGTACACCTCAACCTAGGTGGTATTGAAATGTTCTCAATGAGGCACACCCATTCGATTAGTACTTGGTCAGATAACAAGCCTAATGCCGTGTTTTTTTGTGGATGTCCATATCACTAGGAAAAAAATGGTGTATAATGCGTGATCGACCACACAAAGCATATCCGATGGTGACAATACTTTGCACACACCTCAACGTAGTTGAAACGGACTTGCGTGGAAAGTGGAGCCCCCATCCGATAAGTACCTATTTGAATAACACACCTACGGCCGTGTTTTTATATGGTTGTGCATGACACAAAGGCAAAAACGGTGTTTTATGCTTGATCGACAATGCAAAGCATATCCGATGGGCACAATACTTTGCACACACCTTCAACTAGATGGAATTGACTTACATGCAAAGTGTCATTCCCATCGCATAAGTACTTGATCGGATAACACACCTAGCAGCGTGTTTTTTTATGGATGTGCATGACACTAAAGCAAAAATGGTATTTAATGCTCGATCGACCATGCAAAGCATATCTTATGGGCACAATACTTTTCCTACACCTTAACCTAGGTGGTATTGAAATGTTCTCAAAGAGGCACACCCATCCGATAAGCACTTGGTCAGATAACATACCTAAGGGCATGTTTTTTTGCGGATGTCCATATCACTACGGGAAAAACGTTGTATAATGCGTAATCGACCATGTAGAGCATATCCATGACACTAAGGCAAAAACGGTGTTTTATGCTTGATCGACAATGCAAAGCATATATGATGGGCATAGTAATTTCCACACACCTTCAACTAGGTGGAATTGACTTACATGCAAAGTGGCACGCCCATCCCATAAGTGCTTGATCGGATAACATACCTAGCAGCGTGTTTTTTAACAGATGTGCATGACATTAGAGTAAAAATAGTATTTAATGCTCGATCGACCATGCAAAGGATATCCGATGGGAACAACACTTTTTGTACACCTCAACCTAGGTGGTATTGAAATTTTCTCAAAGAGGCACACCCATCCGATAAGTACTTGGTCACATAACACACCTAAGGGCGTGTTTTTTTGCGGATGTGCATACCACTAGGGAAAAAACAGTGTATAATGCGTGATTGACCATGCAAATCATATCTGATGGTGACAATACTTTTCACACACCTCAACATAGTTGAAACGGACTTGTGTGCAAAGTGGAGTCCCCATCCGATAAGTACTTGTTTGAATAACACACGTAGGACTGTGTTTTTTCATGGTTGTGCATGACACTAAGGCAAAAACAGTGTTTTATGCTTGATCGACAATGCAAAGCATATCCGATGGGCACAATACTTTGCACACACCTTCAACTAGGTGGAATTGACTTACATGCAAAGTGGCACGCCCATCCCATAGGTGCTTGATCGGATAACATACCTAGCAGCATGTTTTTTTACGGGTGTGCATGACACTAGAGCAAAAATAGTATTTAATGCTCGATCGACCATGCAAAGGATATCCGATGGGCACAACACTTTCTGTACACATCAACCTAGGTGGTATTGAAATGTTCTCAATGAGGCACACCCATACGATAAGTACTTGGTCACATAACACACCTAATGGCGTGTTTTTTTGCGGATGTCCATCTCACTAGGGAAAAAATGGTGTATAATGCGTGATCGACCATGCAAAGCATATCCAATGGTGACAATACTTTGCACGCACCTCAATGTAGTTGAAACAGACTTGGGTGCAAAGTGGAGCCCCCATCTAATAAGTATTTATTTGAATAACACACCTACGGCTGTGTTTTTATATGGTTGTACATGACACAAAGGAAAAAACGGTGTTTTATGCTTGATCGACAATGCAAAGCATATCCAATGGGCACAATACTTTGCACACACCTTCAACTAGGTGAAATTGACTTACATGCAAAGTGGCATACCCATCGCATAAGTACTTGATCGGATAACACACCTAGCAGCGTGTTTTTTTACGGATGTGCATGACACTAAGGTAAAAATGGTATTTAATGCTCGTTCGACCATGCAAAGCATATCTGATGGAAAGAATACTTTTCCTACACCTTAACCTAGGTGGTATTGAAATGTTCTCGAAGAGGCACACCCATCCGGTAAGCACTTGGTCAGATAACATACCTAAGGGCATGTTTTTTTGTGGATGTGCATATCACTACGGGAAAAACGTTGTATAATGCGTAATCGACCATGCAGAGCCGATGGTGACAATACTTTGGACGCATATCAACCTAGTTGAAAAGGACTTGCGTGCAAACTGGAGCCCCCATCCGATAAGTACTTGTTTGATTAACACACTTAGGACCGTGTTTTTTCATGGTTGTGCATGACACTAAGGCAAAAACGGTGTTTTATGCTTGATCGACAATGCAAAGCATATCCGATGGGCACAATACTTTGCACACACCTTCAACTAAGTGGAATTGTCTTACATGCAAAGTGGCATGCCCATCCCATAAGTGCTTGATCACATAACATACCTAGCAGCGTGTTTTTTTTACGGATGTGCATGACACTAGAGCAAAAATAGTATTTAATGCTCGATCGACCATGCAAAGGATATCCGATGGGCACAATACTTTTCCTACACCACAACCTAGGTGGTATTGAAATTTTCTCAAAGAGGCACACCCATGCGATAAGTACTTGGTCAGATAACACACCTAAGGGCGTGTTTTTTTGTGGATGTGCATACCACTAGGGAAAAAATGGTGTATAATGCATGATCGACCATGCAAATCATATCCGATGGTGACAATACTTTGCACACACCTCAACGTGGTTGAAACAGACTTGCGTGCAAAGTGAAGCCCCCATCCGATAAGTACTTGTTTGAATAACACACCTAGGACCGTGTTGTTTCATGGTTGTGCATGACACTAAGGTAAAAACGGTGTTTTATGCTTGATCGACAATGCAAAGCATATCTGATGGGCACAGTACTTTGCACACACCTTCAACTAGGTGAAATTGACTTACATGCAAAGTGGCACGCCCATCCCATAAGTGCTTGATCAGATAACATACCTAGCAGCGTGTTTTTTTACGGGTGTGCATGACACTAGAGCAAAAATAGTATTTAATGCTCGATCGACCATGCAAAGGATATCCGATGGGCACAACACTTTTTGTACACCTTAATCTAGGTGGTATTGAAATTTTCTCAATGAGGCACACCCATCCGATAAGTACTTGGTCAGATAACACACCTAATGGCATGTTTTTTTGCGGATGTCCATATCACTAGGGAAAAAATGGTGTATAATGCGTGATCGACCATGCAAAGCATATCCAATGGTGACAATACTTTGCACGCACCTCAACTTAGTTGAAACGGATTTTGTGCAAAGTGGATCCCCCATCCGATAAGTATTTATTTGAATAACACACCTACGGCCGTGGTTTTATATGGTTGTGCATGACACAACGGCAAAAACGGTGTTTTATGCTTGATCGACAATGCAAAGCATATCCGATGGGCACAATACTTTGCACACACCTTCAACTAGGTGGAATTGACTTACATGCAAAGTTGCATTCCCATCGCATCAGTACTTGATCGGATAACACACCTAGCAGCGTGTTTTTTTACGGATGTGCATGACAGTAAGGTAAAAATGGTATTTAATGCTCGTTCGACCATGCAAAGCATATCTGATGGGCACAATACTTTTCCTGCACCTTAACCTGGGTGGTATTGAAATGTTCTCAAAGAGGCACACCCATCCGATAAGTACTTGGTCAGATAACATACCTAAGGGCATGTTTTTTTGCGGATGTGCATATCACTATGGGAAAAACATTGTATAATGCGTAATCGACCATGCAGAGCATATCCGATGGTGACAATACTTTGCACACATCTCAACCTAGTTGAAATAGACTTGTGTGCAAACTGGAGCCCCCATCGGATAAGTACTTGTTTGATTAACACACTTAGGACCGTGTTTTTTCATGGTTGTGCATGAAACTAAGGCAAAAATGGTATTTTATGCTTGATCGACAATGCAAAGCATATCCGATGGGCACAATACTTTGCACACACCTTCAACTAGGTGGGTTTGACTTACATTCAAAGTGGCACACCCATCCCATAAGTGCTTGATTGGATAACATACCTAGCAGGCTCGTGTTTTTTTATGGATGTGCATGACACTAGAGCAAAAATAGTATTTAATGCTCGATTGACCATGCAAAGGATAACTTGGCATGTCTATCTAATGAGTTAACTTCTCCCACCAATAAATTAAGTACTAATTAAAAATTTTAATAAATTAGTAGATTATTAAAAAGAGACTAATATTTATGTAATTGTTGCTATTGCAGCTTGCTTGCGAAGGACTCTCACAAAGGAGATGGCTATAGATTTTGTTCCAGGGATGGATGTGATTTTATGTAGCAAAAGAGAAGTAGTTGCATTTGCTACAATCCATGATAGTGATCCCAATTCAGTTTGCCACTTTCGAAGACTTGGCGAAGATAAGGTGGCAGTTACTATATCAAAGATTCTTAGCGCACATGTTGAGCTAAAGTATAAATGTGGAGATATGGAAACACTTGGAGATGTTATGCTCTACAATACATCCAACAAATCATTTATAGCACCATGCAAAGATGAGACTTATGCAACAGACATTATGAAGAATACAAAGTGCACCACCTTGGATTTTACTATAGGGGACATTTTACAAATGAGATAATTTGCAAATAAGACTGTAGCAGAAGGTGAAGTATTGGGATTTGAACAAGTGGAGCAATGGTCATTTGCATAGATGAGGATTCTAAAAGTCATTGATGATGGTATGGTTGATAACATAACATCCTTATGTGATCCCTACTATGAGGTAGGCAAGAATATGAGATGGAGCATGCAATTTTTAAACATGAGAAAGAGGCACGTGGTTTTCAATGATAAAGACAAGGTATACTACAATATCAAAGGACCTAAAAAGCGTGCCCATGTGCCAGGCTCTATCACTTCAAATGTGGATGATTTCAATATACTCAATTATAGAAGTGACATCTTATCTGGAGTGGATGAGTTCATTGGTTCCGAGAAACAAAATGGTTTTAGAAGCGAAGCCTTATCTGGGGTGGATGAATTCTTGCTCAGTGAGAAGGGCAAAGGTTTCAATAGCGATGTCTTGTCAAGTGTGGATGAGTTCATGCATATTAACAAACCTCGTGTCAATCAAGCTTGTGGATTTGTGAAAGCCATGCAAGATGTCCCAATGAGTGATGTACTCTCAAGAGTGGACGAGTTTCAAGGTTCTCAATACTCTCGTAGAATATTGAATTCATTGAATGGTCCTAAGGGTATGTTAAAAACGAGGATGAGATCAACAGAGGATTATTCAATATTTAACTTGGATTGTGATATGGACAAGGATGCAACGACCAATCATGGATGCTTGGTTACAAACAAATGCGAGGAGAAGAAGTGCATAAATACAGATAACAACGTGCACGAGGAATGAAAACGGTCATACATATGCATGAAGAGAAAGCGAATCCATGCAGATCCACAAAAGCAACCAAAGAGGAAGAGAGTAATGAAGGAGGAGAACATGTTAAATGCATTGGGATATCTATGTTGCAAGTGAAGATGTATGCACTTCATTGATCTTGCAGACATCAGGGAATGTAGAGGACACGTGTGGCAAAGAAGAGGAAGCAAAAGAAATGAATACCTTCTCACAAGTCTCTCTTGCTTTCTTCAGAATGGCAATAAAAGGCTAAGTTCAAGACAAAAGGTAAAACCTCTCGTAAATGGAAAAAGGACTTGCAATAAGGCATATCGCAATATTACTGGATTATCCCATGGTACATATTGGGATTTAGTCAGGAAGGCAAAGGGCGGCAACAAATTTAGCATTCACGATAATAGAGGAAGGTCCAAATCAAGAATCTCAACTGTCAGGGCAGCAGCAATTTTGCAAGACTTCATACATGAAAATGCTTTACCTCAACCCCATATATCTACCAAACTCCCTAATGGTGACGCGATCACTGAAATGCACCTTCCAATGGGCTTGACAAAGCTCGAAGGTATTTGACTCTATTGCAGAAAAGCAAAGGCAAAGAGGGGATGCCGTAGCTTCTTCTCATACTTTGTATACTCTTTGGAAGAAGAACTTTGGATATGTTAAAATCCTAAGGAGGCAAAAAATGTCAAAGTGCAATGTCTGTGATGATTTAAAGCGAGCGATTGAGAGTGCAACATGTCCAAATCAAAGGGAATTATACAAAAAAAACCGAAAATCTCATCATGACCTTATTCGACATTCCAGACAAAAATATGCATTTTGGAAGGAGCAAGCTATTTCGCATCCCGATGACTCCATGTGCCTTATTGTAGATGGCATGGATCAAAATACAACAACATTGTCTCGTTTTGTTGCCACTCCACCTAAATTACAAGGAAAGCACTTTCTAAAGACACATCTATGTGAGTGTTAGTGCATGGAATTAAGTTCTTTGCAGATATATGGATTGATTCCTTGCATCTACATGATAGCAATCAAGTTGTAACATCTATTATGAAGGCAATTCGCAATGTACATGCAGAAAAAGGTCGCCTACCACCGACTTTGAGAATACAAGCTGATAATTGCTGGCGAGAAAATAAGAATGTACTCATGTTTGCATTCTGCTCCATGCTAGTTGCTCATCGAATCTTCAATGAGGTCGAATGTGGATTTTTGTATGTTGGGCATACACATGAGGATATCGATCAGGTTTTTAGCACAGTCTCAAGGGAGCTTAAATGCAAGGATGTGGAGATAATAGATGACTTGGTAAGAAGATGTGGCAGGCAAGTTGGTGGTCGTAAGGAAAGTACAGTATGTGAGAGGCTCAAAAGGATGTATGATTAGAAGAGCTTCATTCTACCTTTCATACAAACGGGTGGTGATGCATTGACAGGTCATACCAATCCACACTACTTTCGTTTTTTTTTTAAAGATGAAAAACCCGTAATGCAATGGCAACAGTATTCTCATGATACAAAATGGGAACCTGAAGAACCTTACAGTCTCTTAACTTCAATTCCCAGCAAGGAAAGGTATCCAACATGGGCTCCTATACAAGAATTCAATGAGAGGTCTAACTGTGAAATAGAAGGATTAAAAGCATTTATTACATACAAAGAGGAAATGCTCCGGAGATATCCTGATTCGAAGCCTACTTGGAGAGAACACACTACCACTATAATTAACAAGACACGAAATTTAATAAAGGACCTTGAGAGAATGCGAGGCTCAAAGGATGTCAAGGAAGAATGCAATATGTTTTGGCCAAATGTTCATAACGATTTGCGCCCAGCTCCAGTCTTTGAAAATGAATTTGTATCATTACTCCCACATCCATATTGTGGACCGAAGAAGAGAGAGTTTATGCCACAAGTAGATATAGAGGTCGATTGTTTTATTGTGGTTCGGCCATTAGATGATGAATATGAGAATGTGAAGTTTTGGGTTGCAAAAGTAGTTGATGTGCAAAGAGATGACCAAGGGAGAGCTACAACATTTACAGCAATATGGTATGAGCCAAAGGGCAGGAAAGAGAATATGGATAACAACACTTTGTATACTAGTTGTATAATGAAGGAGTGGGTCCCAAATGATGAAGCGGTCTCTCAAGTTTCGACGGAGACAATCATAGTGTCTTGGCATTCAAGGGCAAAGAAATCAAAGAAGCGCATGGGATATGAGGTAGAAGGAAAAATAAAAATATCACAGCAAATATTTTGCATATACACGAATTTTTAAGGATGCTCACCATGGAGGAAGTAGAAGGAGACAGTGCAAATGAAGAATGTCCATGATTAAAGCTTTGTATTGAAGTCCATTGAAGGATTTTATTTGGGTACTAGGCAAGAAGCCAATCCAAGACAATTATAATTAGAGTCATCACCTCCTATGTCAAATGAGAGTCAAAATATGCACTAGATGTCACCCAAGGGTCAAGGCTTGCCAAGACAATAGGGAGTTAATGCAGATGGCACCTAGCAAGGGACTATCACATTGAGCAATAAGACAATGGGGAGTCAATGCACCCAAGGGACAAGGCTTGGCAAGATAACTTGTGGGAGTTAATGCAGATGTTTTGCACTGGATGTCACCCAAGGGTCAAGGCTTGGCAAGACAATAGGGAGTTCATGCAGATGGCACCTGGCAAGGGACTATCACATTGAGCAATAAGACAATGGGGAGTCAATGCACCCAATGGCAAGATAACTTGTGGGAGTTAATGCAGATGCCACCTGTATTTTGCACTGGATGTCACCCAAGGGTCAAGGCTTGGCAAGACAATAGGGAGTTAATGCAGATGGCAATTGGTAAGGGACTATCGCATTGAGCAATAAGACAATGGGGAGGCAATGCACCCAAGGGGCAAGGCTTGGCAAGACAAGTGGGAGTCAAATTATGCAGATGGCACCTGGCAAGGGACTGTCGTGACATTGAGCAATAAGACAATGGGGAGTCAAATTATGCAGATGGCATGAATTGAGGCTCTTTAAGAGCAACAATTTAAATTGCAAACATATGTTCAATCTATATCATTTTGGATATAAAGACTCGAGCTGAGAGCAACGTCTCTCAATGTAATTATTATATAATAATAGCTATAATTGGTATTATACCTCTTTGGTTCAATACAGAACTTGGGTCTTATGGCATCATATCTTTTTTCTATTTATTAAAAGTTTTAAAAATTTTGCGCATATTGCGAGTGACAATGTTATTTTCATGAAATAATTCAGTCTCCTTTCATGGATTTATAAATTTATCACGTCAAGGAAAAACGTCAAGGAAAAATATTAAAAATAATTAAATTAACAAATAACTTAGATATAGCTAGAATTTCTAATATAGGATTATTTCAAATTCTTGCATGTTGGTGCAAAACTATAGATTGAAAAAACAATATTTTTATGTGAATATGATAGTGCCACAAAGTGAACTCTTGATTTGGGAAGAATATTTTCAGAAAGCAAAATTTTGATTTGGGAAGGATATTTTTGTAAAGAATGAGGGAGAGAGATAGGAGACTCAAGTTCAGCTTTCTTCACAACACACAAAAGAGAGAGGACACAAGGTTGGAGGGTGAAGCCTTTCTTCACTTTGGCACACAACAACAATACAATAGAAGGGGAAAATACCCTATATGTCAAACCTAGAATACGTGGTTCATATGTGAACCCAAACCAAAAACATACGTGGTAGTCTAACTACACCACGAGTACAACTAACATAGGCGGTGACATAAATGATAGTCATCCAGGAGATGTATCGGGGGTAGAGCTTGATATCTCAACACTCCCCCTCAAGCTCAAATCCATCTCACGTACACCAAGCAAGCTCCTAAATCTGCGAAGCTTCTCGGTACCCAATGCCTTCGTAAAAATATCAGCCACCTGCTCCTCAGTGCTGACATAGACAAGATCAATCTCACCAGCTAGAACCTTCTCTCTCACAAAGTGATAATGCACCTCAATGTGCTTCGTTCTAGCATGATAAACTGGGTTATTAGCAAGCATGATGCTGCTAATGTTGTCACAATGAATGACAACTGCTGCATGAATTGACTGTCCCATATCTGCAAGTAGCTTCCGTAACCAAGCTACCTCACATGCAGCCATTGCTGCACCCCTGTACTCAGCCTCTGTGCTCGACAAGGCAACTGTTGGCTGCTTCTTGCTACTCCAACTGATGGCACCACTCCCAAGGGAAAACATAAAACCACTAGTAGATCTCCTGTCTGAGACACTACCAGCCCAGTCAGCATCTGTGTATCCATGTACCTGTAATGCACACCCAGCTTCATAAAACAGTCCATAATGCAATGTGGACTTCACATACCGCAGTATGCGCCTAGCCGCATCCAAATGTGGCTTCCTCGGTGCCTGCATAAACTGACTCACCAGTCCCACAGCATAGCTCAAATCTGGTCTGGTTATAGTCATGTAAATCAAGCTACCTACTATGCGCCTGTACATAGTAATATCGTCAAGAAGCTCACCTGTCTCTGCATTGAGCTTCACATTCTGCTCCAATGGAACAGAGATAGGCTTACAACCTATCATCCCATATTTGGATAGCATGTCCAAACCGTATTGCCTTTGCAACAGCCATATCCCACTCGGGGATCTAATAACCTCAATGCCCAAGAAGTAATGCAGCTCTCCCAAATCCTTCATCTCAAATTTCTGCTTCAACAGCAGCTTCACTTCATTAATGTCTGCATCACTATCACCTGTAATAATCAAGTCATCAACATAGATGACTATAAGCACAATCCCTCTGTTTGTCCTTTTCACATAAAGTGAAAAATCTGAATTGGAAATCTGAAATCCAATAGTGACAAGATATTGACCTATCTTGTCTGACCATGCCCTCGGCGCCTGTTTTAAGCCATACAAGGCTTTGCGCAACCTGCATACAAAATCGGGATGTGAATTATCCTCATAACCTTCCGGCTGCATCATATAAACCTCTTCCTGTAAATCACCATGCAAGAAGGCATTTTTCACATCCATCTGATGCAAAGACCATCCCTTTGCAGTAGCCATAGCAATTACTGCTCTCACGGTTGCCATCCTTGCAACTGGGCTGAAAGTTTCCTCATAGTCAATTCCATATGTCTGTGCAAAACCTTTGGCAACCAATCTTGCCTTGTACCTGCTAACAGACCCATCAGCATTGTGCTTTACTTTGTAAACCCACTTGCAGCCAATAGCCTTCTTATCATGAGCCAAAGGCATCAAATCCCAAGTGTGGTTTGCATCCAAGGCAGCCATCTCTTCATCCATAGCTGCTTCCCAATTTTTATGCCCTGCTGCATCCTCAAAACATGTGGGCTCTGGCTCCTCTAGAACCTTGACCATATAAGCATAGTGATGTGCTGTATACCCATCATATCTCAGCCTGTCAACTGGATACTTAATACGAGTGGACCTCCGTACAACTGGATCAGTTGCAGGAGTCTTTAAATCATGCCTGCTTTTCCTTGCACCAGGTGTAACAACATAAGGAATCCCAAGTTCCTCATCAAGGCTCATTTCAGAGCCGCTTGACTCTCCATCAACATGAGAGCTACCAGCAGACACATCAAACACTGGAGCATGGTCTACTTTTTCTTTTCCCTTATGTGATACCTGCACAACACTATCAGGGCTGCCATGTGACGATTCACTAGATCTCAATCTCCCTGTCCATGCATTAGATCCACTAGTAGAGGACTCTCTGGGTCCACTCAAGGCTTGAGATTGCTGCTCTGAATTTATTGCAGCATTCCCATTTCCTGCATCTGCATCTCCTACCATAACAGTTGGTGCATACCAGCTGCTCATTTCATCAAAAACAACATCTCTGCTCACTTGCATTTTGCGGGTGGAAGGGTTATAACAGCGATACCCTTTTTGGTGCTGAGCATATCCAATAAAGATGCATTTTTCTGCCTTTGGATCCAGCTTTGTTCTCTTCTCATCAGGAACATGAACATAAGCTATGCAACCAAATACCTTCAAGTGAGAAATATCTGGTTTTTGGCCTGTATACATTTCTTCAGGCGTCATGCCATGGACAGCTGCAGTGGGGGTTCTGTTCATAATATAAACAACAGTTGCTACTGCTTCAGCCCAAAAATAATCAGGCATGTTTTTCTCATTTAGGATCGCCCGTCCTACTTCTGCAATATGCCTGTTCTTCCTTTCTGCAACCCCATTCTGCTGAGGGGTAGACCTGCATGAGTACTTCCTTTGAATTCCCTGTTCTTTCAGATATTCACAAAATTCTTCTGAAAAATACTCTCCCCCTCCATCAGATCTTAGCACTTTAATATGCACACCTTTCTCTTTTTCAACCATGGCCTTAAAAGCCTTGAAATGGCTGAACACTTCACTTTTGTGCTTCATAAAATAAATCCACACCTTCCTAGTGTAGTCATCAATAAACGTCACATAATAATGGCATCCACCAATAGAAGCAGCTTTGGTTGTCCAAACATCTGAATGGATCACTTCCAAAGGTCTTCTGCTCACCTTAGCATTTTTGGGAAATGCATGTCTGGCCTGCTTACCCATTTGGCATGCTTCACATACCTTTTGCATTCCCTCAACTCTGAATTTAGGCAAACCTGCAACAATGTTTTTCGTTTGCATAGATTTCAGCCTTTGTATATTCACATGCCCAATGCGCTTGTGCCATATCTCAATATCTGCAATGACACCTCTCCCATGCGCAAACATAGCAGCTTTTACCTCAGGCATATCAACATCCAAGGTGAACATTCTGCCATTTTTATTGCCTTTCGCAACCAAGCGGCACTTATTTTTCAAGTCCTCAACAAAACATCCATCAGGATTAAATCTAACCTGCAGACCTTGCTCAACCATCTGGCCAACTGAAACCAGGTTCTTAGTGATTTTTGGAACATGAAGTACATCTGCCAAGTACTTCGTTTTGCCATCCTGCATAGCCAATGGCACTTTACCAACCTGCGTAATTGGGTGCGCAGTATCATCACCTGTTTCAACATAACCTGGCTTATCCAAATTTCTAACATCATGAAACCACTCACCATGACTGGTCATGTGGTTAGAGGCACCTGAATCAACATACCAAACATCATTGCAAGCTGCAGCATCTCCTGACATGGAGTTAACCATATGTTGCATCACAAAAAGGTGCTCATTTCTGTCGTCACCATGCCCACTTGATGATGCATAGTTGCTTTGCTGCAACTTCCCACTTTTGATGTCATTCTGTTTTTTATAGCATGTATTCTCCTTGTGTCCAGGCTTTCCACAATAATAGCATTCTGTGCTGCTATTTACTTGCTGGTTCCTTTGCCATGAACCACGGCCTCTTTGGCTCCCCCTGCCTCTAGAACTACCACGTCCTCCTCCATAGGACTGGTTTTCCTGTTGTTGCTGTTGGTTCTGATTTCCTGCACGGCCACCAAAACGGCCTCTTCCTCTACCCCTGCCTCTACCTGTATTCGAGTAGAAAGCAGTCTCTTGAGAAGTTGAGGTGGCTGAACCACCATTCCTTTGCTCTTCACTCAGCAAGAGAGCAATAAGTTCCTGAAAATCAGGAAATGTTTCACGGACTCCAATGGATGTCCAAAATTGTGCATAATCTTTCCCAAGACCATTCAAGGTCACGGACACTAAGTCCTCATCATCAACAGGTGCTCCAATGGAGGCAAGAGAATCTGCAAGGCCTTTCACCTTCAAGGAATACTCATTTATATTCAGATTTTTCCTTTGCACATTGTGCAACTCCTGCTTTAGCTGCATCTTTCGTGCTTTGGTATTTGTGCTATACAGCTTCACCAATGTGTCCCATGCCTCCTTAGGCGTCTCTACATCCTGTATATGCACAATCATAGAATCTGAAATGCTAACAGACAGCCAATACACACATTTTCTGGCTTTTTCATGCCATTCTTTAAAGGCCTTCAATTCAGCAGGAGTAGGAGCAGCACCCAATACTGGTTCTGTAGTTTCACCACTGATGTAATCCCAAACTCCCTTTCCCATAAGGAAGTTTGTCATCCTGAACTTCCATGCTTGGAAGTTGTTCTTGTCAAGCTTCTCACTGACAATGGTAGACAGATTCTCAGACATTTTACAAATCACGAATTGCAACAGCAACCTGTAAACACAGCAAATGCCTCACAAGGGCAAATAGCAAAACTTCTGCGAAAAGCCTCACAGGGGCAGATCTGCAACACTGACGAAAGTGGTATTTCACCACACAGTCACTTCCTAGTGACGATTTTGCATCAACAGGCAACAGGCATGAATCTGCAACTCCCAATATCTCTGCACACAGGCATACAATGCAATTTCTGTGGCACCTTTCCACCGACTAGCTGCGCGGTGGTTGCACAGCAAAAACAGGGCCTTTTTCTGAGTGCCTGCGAAGAACTTGCGCCTTCAAAATGGCCCCCGAAACTGCGCTCTCGCCACACCGCGAAGGGCCTCTCAATCTGAAACAGTGCACTCCTGCACTTCTGGCTGTGATACCTGCAAAGATTTGCTCCCAAACTCGAAATAGGAAAGCAACACTGGTCCTCTTACTAGGACACCACAAACTTGGCTTGCTTTCTTGAGCTCCTTACCTCGAACAAGGCTCTGATACCATGTAAAGAATGAGGGAGAGAGATAGGAGACTCAAGTTCAGCTTTCTTCACAACACACAAAAGAGAGAGGACACAAGGTTGGAGGGTGAAGCCTTTCTTCACTTTGGCACACAACAACAATACAATAGAAGGGGGAAATACCCTATATGTCAAACCTAGAATACGTGGTTCATATGTGAACCCAAACCAAAAACATACGTGGTAGTCTAACTACACCACGAGTACAACTAACATAGGCGGTGACATAAATGATAGTCATCCAGGAGATGTATCGGGGGTAGAGCTTGATATCTCAACAATTTTCACAAAGTAAAGTTTTTATTTGGGAAGGATTTTTGGGCTTCGTCCAAAAACAACACAAAAAGTCCAAAATTAATGAAATAGGTGTTCAATGTGTTATTAGTGGACCGATGTGTAGCATGCCAAGTCATCAACTCTGCTATGGATTTGCATCGAAACATGTGTTGTATTCTAGAAATGATGGGAAAGTGTCTCAAGACATTTACTAGGATCTACTCACCTTGCAATTCATCTTTATATCATTGTTCCCCACACTCCGGACAACTAGCCAAATCTCCATGATCACGACGAAAGAGAATACAATCATTGACCATGAATTCAGTCAAGAGCAGGGAGGGAACAAGTAGGAGCAGATGGATGCTAGTTTGGTTCAGAAACAAAGAGGACACAAGCAAGATGAGACAACAGTTGGCTCAGAAGCAACCTAGACAAGGAGCCCCACATCAAGGGTTTACACGCAACTCTTTGAGATAGAAGTAGAAGTAGATGCTATGTTCGAACTCAAAAATGAAGAAGTGACACAACCATTGTGGCCTAAAGAAATACAAAAGATAGAGGAAAAGGAAGAATGAGCCACGGCCACTTTGGTGCAACCTATCAAAGGAAAAGAAAGACACAAAATAGAAAAGATTAATATTGCACGGGCCACAGTTCCAAAGGCTAATTTCACAAAAAGACAACGTTCCTTCGTTCAAAAAGTATAGATAAAAGATAAAGAGGACACAATTCCAAAGGCTACTTTGAAAAAAAGGCAAGTGTCTCAATGAGACAATCACAAAAGATGATGTTGGATATATATGGGGACAAAAGCTGTATGCTATGAATGCTCGAGATGTGGAGTTAGCAACTATTTTTACCAATAATAGGAACCTTGATATATCTTATGCGATGCAAATATTCAAGGGTTTGGTGGATGGCAAGAAACCCGTGGTCTCTAATATAGTCTTACATCGAATCATGTTCTATCCAAATATGACAATGGAGTTATGTTTGAAGGACCTGCCCATTTTGAGTTCAGTAAATTCTTCACACAAAGCCTTCAACAAATTCCACATAAACAGGGTGAAGAGACAAATTCCAAGAAATTTATGAAAGAGGCATAAAGAAATTTGTTGCTGCATTGTAAATTTGAGCCGATTGATGGTCAACATTATGCATATGCCTATAATGCTAGACAAGCAAGGGACTCTAGAAGACTCACTGCAAAGCAAATGTCAAAGGTTTTTCCCTTCAATTTTTATATGGCCACAATATGCATTTTTAAGTATCCAACAAAATATTTGATTGAGTCTGAAAGACTGAATCATGATATTTTTGCAAAACATAAGATAACATGAAAAATCCTAATGAAAGCAAGGTGTCTATGGATGGCGACACTTGGTTCTCCAGCAACACATTTGAAAAGAACTGCCACAAAAGTGGATGCAGACACATTAGTCAACTTTTAGACATGTTTAAGTGCAGTTGTACTAAGGAGAAGTCAAGAATGGGAAGAATCTCTCACAAGCTTCAAGGTAGCGAGATATAGATATGCTAACTACACAAGTATAAATTTTTGACCTTATGAGGTGTTTAAGCAAGTTGTGGTAGTTTGCAATGCATATGAGAAGGGTGAGGTTACTTATGAAGGTCCTTTGTTACTATCACAAAAGTCAAAGGTTGAGAAAAAAGAGGTAACAACAAGAATGTGGAGGGTCATGAAGTATTTGCCGGATAGCTATGTAACAATGGCAACAACAAAACTCCTCAAGAAAGAATGATTTTTTGGCAAGAAGGACAAAGGCCATTGCATGGAGGAATGCATCAACATATAGGTGAAACATGCTACAGTGGATAGTGTGATTAGATATTTGCTCACGGAAAAAGATATCCCTACTGGTCAATGCAACATTGACCCTAATATTGTGAAGCATATAGCCGCTTTATCCACAGCTCAGGAAAAGTCATGGGCACGTAAGTGGATGAAGAATCAAGAAGATGGGGCTGAAGTAGTCATCTCATTCATGAGAGCCCAAATCCTGCCACAAGTGATTGCATATGTTGAGAAGCTTGTGAATGAGCATAAACTAAGAATAACAAGTGCAGTCAACCACGGCTTTTAATTCAATGTGAACATCACTTTAGAATCTTGAAAGCTTGTAGCATATAGGGGCATTTCAGATGAGGACTTTTCAATTCATGAAACAAGCTGAGATAAGTCCCAAGTATTCTTTTTCTTCCAATGATATTTGCCAATTCATCAATAGAATACTTTATACCACCATTAGTAGAGCTACAATTTGCAATGTCATTTTTGTCAATAAAGAAAACAAGGAAGAGATACATAACATTTTTGTGTCTCATTCTAGAGGAGAAAGAAATCCACAGGTCCAAGTGCACTCCAAAATCTACGAATGTCCTCCAAAAAGTGGGTCTTTTGATTACTATGCTAGAATACTTGCAATCACCTAATGGGGAGGTCACCTTATTACAGATGGGATATCTTTTCAAAGATCTTATTAGAAAAGGATATTCCACTAATATTATTGAAAGAAAGGACCATGGCACACTTCCACTTGCAAGCTGATCTAACTGACGAATGGCCGCCCTCAGGTTTGATACAAACTTTATCTTAGCTTAGTATTTATATACTGATTAAGTCTGATGAGCTAATGTTTGGTTATTTTTTGATGCAGGATAATGATACCTTGGTTTCCTACAAATTTTGCAAAGTGTATATATGTCATAGAGTTCCTGCTTTCTACATGGCTCAATAATGATAAAAAAACAATAGAAGATATCTGCACCTAGCTACAAACTCTCAATATGGACAATGTACAAGCTACCATTTTTCCATATAATGAGACGTAAGTGACACCACAACCTCATATTTACTTTTGCGATATGTAAGATGAAGTCAAATAATAAAGACTCTTAATTGGACATGCAAAAAAAACATTGGAGTTTGGTAGCTTTGGACCTACAAGCCAATAAATGCTATTTTGCCAATTCAATGCCAAGAGATCATGGCAATGTGTTAGCATAGGTATACTCTTAATGCATTGTAACTTTCATGGTACACTTACTCTTAATGCATTCTAACTTTCATGGTATGTATCTTTTGTGATGCACTTATTCATTCCCTTGTATGTTATGATGGATAGGTCCACATCAAGGTCAAGTGCAATTAGCTCAAAATGTCTAGGAAAAAGCTAGCTAATATTTGATTTCAATCAACTAGATTGGTCATTTGGTTACACATGGAGTGAGCCATTATGTTATATATGAGATTTATGGTGCAATATTTTCATCATGCAAGGCATGCTCATAACATCTACAATGGCCCTCTTCTATCAACTAAGGATTAAAGCACCACTAACGGCCTCCATGAAGAGGCAAGGGGTATGCCATAGTCTATTCTATAAAGTAGAAAGATCAAATAAAGGTGCATAGGCATTGGGCAAACTATACTCCAAGGGATAGCATGTGAAGAGATCCATTTCTACTATTATCTCCTCCCTCCATTTAGTACAAGATAAAAGGGCAATATTACTCTCTAATTCTCATGGATTTTAGGAAGGAAATTTTTTTAATGGAAGCAATTGCAAATTTTGACACTAAGTCTGATAGATCTTATGAAGAAACCAAAATTTTCTTCGTACTAAAGAATTAAGACACTAAAGTATAATTGGTATCTCTGTCGAGCACCGATGATTAAATTTGGAATGGTGGGGAAGAATGGGGGTTTGTACCTCCATTCTATCCCATCAAAAGTCAACATAAAAGAGTGCTTAGGTATACATAAAAGGAATCTAGGTCAAAGGGGCTGAATATATATTGCAAAACATTCCATTGAAAATACATGAAATATAATATAAGATGAAATACAAAATCCTCTCAAGGGAGCGTGAGCGTAAAAGGATAGAAGATAATTTACAAGAAATCCCCAAAATCATAAAAGGGGCATGAGTATATATTACAGATTGTATTACAAACATTCCATTGAAAATACATGAAATATAATATAAGATGAAATAAAAAATCCTCTCAAGGGAGCATGAACATAAAAGGATAGAAGATCAATTACAAGAAATCCCCAAAATAATAAATGGTATAGAAACGCATACTCTATACAAAGGAGAGAGATTACCTCCTATGATTTGAGAACTAGCTATGTAGAGGAGTGCGTATAACTCTTGTTAATCATCGATCTTCTCATCCTCACCTTCTCCTAGGCCTCCACCCCCACTAGCTCCAGACCTCTCACTCTCTCTAAAGCTACTAGATAGGGTGTGTTTTACACTCGGTTTTACCCAATTTTGCATAACATTTTTACATAGTTTTTTGAGGTTTTACACAGTTTTTACATAACTTTACAAATTTTTACACTATGTTTTACATGATTTTTTGAGATTTTACATAGTCCTACATAGTTTTAAGTTTTAATATAGCCCTTTGAAATTTTACACAAACTATGATTTTTCTCTAACTCTTTTGATTCCCAAAACTACATAGTAGATTGTTGCATGTTTTGTGCACAAAACACTTCTTTCTTGAGGTAGAAACCTCCAAACTCGCTCAAAGTTTCTTTGATTACATTGTTTTCGATCTCAAGTCCTCACTTCAATGTTTAAAAGGTACAGTTTGTTACTAGGTAGAAACAAAGCCTGTCATTACTCTTCTCATAGAGAACAAAATAGGAACCAGTCCTCTCCTTTCTATTTTCATTGTTGTGTCTCCTTCTCTTCTCTTTCAAGAATGAAAGAAGAAGATGAAGAAAGAGGTACAACAAGTCCTCTGGTTTTTGTTTTCATACTTCTCTTCTCTTCTGTTCTCATGCAAGAATGAAAGAAGAAGATGAAGAAAGAGGCAAAAACAAGTCCTCTACCCATTTCTTTTCATGCTTCTCTCTTCTCTTTTTTTGCAAGAACGAAAGAAGAAGATGGATAAATCTCGGTACAAACAAGTACTCTCCTTTCTGCATCCATCCTTCACTGCTCTTTTCTTCTAGTGCAAGAATGAAAGAGGAAGATGGAGTAGAGGTAGAAATAAGTCCTCTCCTTTTTGTTTTCATGCTTCTCTCCTCTTGCCTTGATTTTGACCATTTGTGAGTTCATCCTTATCAAGGAAGCATGAAATCCTCATATTTACTACCTCGGGGTGTTCACCTCATACAATTTTAGTTTACAGTGTGCATTCAAAAGGAGGGGTATTTTAATTTGACTTTTTGGAAAATTTTAACAGGTTTAAAATTTTTAGTTGAGGGGTTTTTTAAATACCCCTTAAACGTAGATGATACATAGGGTTTCTCTGAACTCTGAAGTCTGCTCACTGAACTGATGAACATAAGGTTTCAGGTAATGTAATGATGTGAAACCGTATGTGAGCATATAGACTGACTCCAAGTAGGTACTAGTCAGGAATTTTGGGCATGGATTAGATTGGCAACTTTGGAAAATTCAAAGCGTCCCCTCTATGGCGATCTAGTCTACTCTGATCTAGATCAAACCAAGCATCAATCGATGAAAGAACAGCAAATAATTCCTTTTCTTTTGTTCTTTTTGTCAGATGCGTCGATGTAGAGGCAAATGTGCATTAAGGAAGTGGTTTTGTTGGCAAGGCTCAAATGTGAGTATAACTTGTGCAAAAATGTGCACGTGATGTGACGAGCGCATAGAGCACAAAAAAATGAGCGACTTTCCTTTTTGGAGCGCCCTCAAATTCTTCCTGGATCAAGAGATATGACTTGATCTAGGTGGAGGGGCAAAAGGAGTGCAAATGGTGCTCAATGATGATGTGTCACTATGACGATAAGCTTTGGAGCCATCGCTAGAGCATCGTCGTTCGCGCCATTTACAATGGCGAAGGAGTTGTCAGTGGGTGGAGCTGCTGGTTGCGAAGCTGTAGTCGATTGATTGATGGAGGCCCTTCATTGGAGGATCCCATTGCGAGCTTCTGTAGGAGCTTGGAGCTTCGCTGTTGCTGACGATGGAGGCTGTGGATAGCTGTTTGGTGCTTGCAGAAGCTTGATGTCAATGGGAGCCTTTGTTGAAGTTGTTGCAGCGAGGCAGATAGCAGTCGTGGGTGTTTGGTTGTAGAGTGTTGAGGAGCTATGGGGGTGCCGTCTGCACTGGAGGCAGTCGTCATTGAAGATGTCATTCGTTGTTGATGGAGATGTTGAGCCTTAGTCATTGAAGCCATAGAGGTGCTTGTTGTTGAGCTGACATACGCTGCCTTGCTGGACATTGCTGAGCCGAGTTGCTACTCGTTTTAGGATGGCAGACTGATCCAGTCGATTGGAAGCACAGACAAGGCTTCTGCAAAGACTCGGATGCAATGAAGTCGTTGTAGCTAGTCGTTGTATCTAGTTAGCTGCCCTTGTTGCTTTGGAGTCGATGGAGAGGCAACTGTAGATGTTGGCTGTTTGGTGGCTTTTGGACTTCTGCAGAACTATGTCTTTCTTTTTCTCTCAAAGTTGATGTACAGACTACCTCTTACACTCTCCCTATTTCTCTCAATAGGAGAACTCACAAGGAATCTCTCTCTCACTCAACTAGAATGAAATGAACACGTCTCTTTACACCTCTCTCTCTCACGAAAGAAAGAACTTTCAATGAATGGAAATGGATGGAATTTCTTCCAAAATGAACAGAAATTTTCTCTCAATGGAAGTGAAGGGAAGGGTCTCACAATCACTCAAGAGAACTCTAAATCTCACAATCTCTCTCGATCACTCTCAAGAATCACAATGCCTTAGTAGAAGGCAAGGGAGCTCTGATACCATGACAAAATATGAAGAGGGGAGAGGAGAAGAGTGGAGATGAGGAGAGAGGGCACAGCTAGAGAGCACACCACAAATGACTAACTGTACACTAGATTTAGTTGAAAAAATGGAATATATACAAACCCTTTTAGGGTTAGGGTTAGGGGATCTAACCCTTTCCTTTATAGCACTCTATAAGGTTAGTGCTATGCACATATGATCACATGATGGTGCTATGCACACGTGATCACATGATGTTGAGTGTGAACTCTCAACAAGTAGTAGGAACCACCCAAAGCTTCTGTCTCCATCTTTCTGCATCTCTACGTCCATGTGAATGAGCTCTAGAGGAGCCTTTGCCCTGCTGGCCTCTTTAGGAAAGGGCTGCGGATGCTGCTTGCCCATCATGCAAGCTTCACATACATCGGCCAAATCTATAATTTCAAGTAGGTCTGCAATCATTCCACTTTTATGCATCTCCTTTAAAGAACTAAGGTTTAGATAACCAAACCTCTCATGCCACAGCTTGGTGTTGCTCACATCGGCTCGAGCATTGAAATCTAGAGTTCATAGATGTTGTTTTACCGTGTACCTTTACCAATGACCTTCCCTTGAAGATCCAAAATCTGTGTGCCATTCTTATCGAAGTTAGGTCCCAATCTGTGATCGCAGAAATGGACAACAAGTTCCTCTTGATATTTGGCACATAAAGAACATCGGACAACTGTTTTACAACTCCATCTGGCTTGAGAGCAATCGTGCCTTTTTCTTTTGCTGGACATTTTGCATCATTGCTGGCTGCTACCAGGATGTCATTCCCTACCAGATGTAGAGAGGTATACCAATCCTTCTAAGTGGCGTGATGCACCAGTGTCAATAATCTAAGGTTCATCCGCAGGTACATGAACTGCCTCTGTACAAATCTCCTCAATTGCTACGAACAACTCTACTGGTATTGCCTGCGTGCTATTGTTGGACTCTTTCTTTACTCCGTTCTTCTCATCTGCAATCTTCTTCTGGCACTCATTCTACTTGTGCCCTGCCTTGTTGCAATAGAAGCACTTGATCTTCTTCTTTCTCTTTTTATCATCAGAAGAAGATGGGTTACTAGAGTCCTTACCCTTACCTTTCTTTGATCTAGCCAAGAAAGCCTACTCTTCTCCAGTCCTCGTCTTTTGACACATCTCCTCCAGAAGCATTGCATTGAAATCCTCAAAGTTGAGGGGTGGATTTCTGTTTTGCGTATTCAGCGCCATAACAAGACCGTCATACTTTGGTGGGAAAATCCGTATGCACCTTCATGCTAGATTCTTGCTGGTGATGGTGATGCCAATCGCACTCATCTGATCACGCAGATTCTTCACCCTGGTGATGAACTTCTCTTCCATTTCAGACTCAGATAATTTCTTATTCACGAGTTGAGTCTCCAAATTCTGAATCCGTGTTTGATTCGTGGTCTCGTATTGATTTTTCAAGACCGTCCATGCCTCCTCTGCTATGGTGACATGTTGAATTAACACCATGATAGAATCACTTACATGCAGACAATAGAACACAATGCATTTGCATTTCTTCTTGTCCATGCAAGAATCTAATTTGCAGTTGGTACTATCTGTTGTCCTACATTGGCTGGATTTGGTCTCACAACCGGCTTCATGTCCACCCCAGTAGCAGTATCCCAAAGCTCGTATGCACTTAGGATGGTCTTCATCTTGAACTTCCAGAGTGGATAGCTAGTGCCATCCAACTTTCTGCTTTCGTCGAACGGTGGGATCTGCAATCTTGCAGGCTGGGCCATCTCTCACAATCTACTCGCAAATAGAAACACACTACCAAATCTTCTTGCTAGAGCCCAAGCTCTGATACCATATAAGAAAACAATACAACGTCTATGCTCAACAGATAACAGGATCTCGTATACAAGAGAGAAAAGAAGATAGTATGGAGAATCAAAATTTTGATTACTATAAAACTGATACAATAGATGGCGCTGCCTCCCAGCCGTGCACTCCTGTGTGAGAAGCTTTGATGTCGTGTTGGAAACAGTAGAGGATGGAGGCTAGATGATAAGGAATGAGGGCTGCTATAGCCAGTGATGATGATGGGCTTCACAAGCTTGCTCTTATATAGCCACCAATCATAGTCAGTTAGACCCAATTGGGAGACCGACCCAGTCGACCCAAAATGGCCGACTAGAGATCGGTCCCAAAATAGGCCACCGACCACATGTTAGAACCATGGCATAGAATAGAGCAACTAACCTATAGTTTACCATTTGGCCTAGAGCCATCCGTATCATCTGGGGCTCCAAATGGGCCCTGCAACCTGAGAGTGGGCTGCCTCGAGAAAAGCTCTATCTACCCTCAGTGCGGTTAGTCATGGGATGCCTTCCCACACTTGCATGTAACCTAGTTGGTAGTGTGCCAACTCTATCTGAAGCCATTTAGCCATTAGGCCACACATGGCCCCCATCTGGTGTCCAAACTAGGACCTACTAGTAGATAACCGAGCTACTCAAATGCCTTCTCCTCATATGGGGGGCTCACAAGCAGAGTTACTGGTTCCCGCATAGTTACACGAGGGTGGAGCATTGATATCTAACATTTGCATGGTCGACGACATATTATGCACCGTTTTGCCCCTACTGTTATCCACAATCGTAAAAAAACGGGCTCCCAATGTGTTATGCGAGCAAGTACTTATGAGATGGGTGGGTCACTTTGCATGAAAGTAAATACCACCTAGGTTGAGGTGCATACAAAGTGCCCATCAGATAGGCTTTGCATTGTCAATCAAGCATTAAACACCGTTTTTGCCTTAGTGTGATGCACATCCGTCAAAAAACACACTCCTAGGTGTGTTATTTGAGCAAGTACTTATTGTATGGGCATGCCACATTGCATGCAAGTCAATACCATCTAGGTTGAGATGCGTGCAAATTATTTTGTCCATCGGATATGATTTTCATGCTCAATCACACATTATACATAGTTTTCCTCCCAGTGTTATTCACAACCGTAAATAAAAGCGCCGCTAGGTGTGTTATTCGAACAAGTACTTATGGGATGGGCATGTCACTTTGCATGCATGTCAATACCACCTAGATAGAGTCCTGTGCAAAGTATTGAGTGCATCGGATATGATATGCATTGTTGACCAACCAATAAATTCCATTTTGCCTTAGTGTCATGCACAAGCATCAAACAACACTGTCCTAGGTGTAGATTCCAACAAGTACTTATTGGATTGGCACGCCAAACTACATGCAACTCAATACCACCTAGGTTGATGTGCATGCAAAGTATTGTTCCCATCGGATATGCTTTGCATGGTCGATCACACATTATATACTATTTTTCCCTAGTGTTATGCACAACCATCAAAAAATGTGCTCCTAGGTGTGTTATCTAAACAAGCACTTATGGGATGGGTACACCACTTTGCATGCAAGTAAATAAAACCTAGGTTGAGGCATGTGCAAATTATTGTGCCCATTGGATATGATTTGCATGGTCGATTCTCACATTAAACACTATTTCTGCCTCAGTGTGATGCACATCCATAAAAAAACACGCTCCTAGGTGTGTTATCTGAACAAGTACTTATTGGATGGATGCACCACTTTGCACCCAAGTCAATACCATCTAGGTTGATATGAGTGCAAAGTATTGTGTCCATCATATATGATTTGTACACGCGATCATCCATTATACATTGTTTTCCTCCTAGTGTTATGCACCACCGTTAAAAAACACGCTCCCAAGTGTGTTATCTAAACAAGCACTTATGGGATGGGTGTGCCTCTCTGCATGCAGGTCAATACCACCTAAATAGAGGCCTATGAAAAGCATTGTGCCTATCAGATATGATTTTCATGGTCGACCATGCATTAAACTCCGTTTTTGCCTTACTGTCAGGCACAAGCATAAAAAAAGACTGCCCTAGGTGTGTTATTCCAACAAGTACTTCTCGGATTTCTGTGCCACATTGCATGTAACTCAATACCACCTAGTTTAAGGTGTGTGCAAAGTATTGTGCCCATCGGATATGCTTTGCATGCTTGATCATGCATTATGCTCCGTTTCCCCCCTAGTGTTATGCACAGCCGTAAAAAAAATGCGCTCCCACGTGTGTTATGCGAACAAGAATGTATGGGATAGGCACGTCACTTTTCATGTAGGAAAATACCACCTAGGTTGAGGTTTTTTCTAGGTATTGCGCCCATCAGATCGGCTTTGCATTGTCAATCAAGCATTAAACACCGGTTTTGGCTCAATATGATTCACATCCATTAAAAAAAACGCTCCTAAGCGTGTTATCCAAACAAGTACTTATCGAATGGGCACTCTACATTGCATGCAACTCAATACCACCCAGTTTGAGCTCTGTACAAAGTTTTTTTCCCATCATATATGCTTGGTATGGTCGATCATGCATTATATATTGTTTTTTCCCTAGTGTTATGCACAACCATCAAAAAACGTGCTTCTAGGTGTGTTATCTAAGAACGTACTTATGGGATGGGTGCACCACTTTGCATGCAAGTGAATACCACCCATGTTGAGGTGTGTTCAAATTATTTTTCGCATCTAATATGATCCGCATGGTCAATTCTTGCATTAAACGCCGTTTTTGCCTCAGTGTGATGCACCCCCAGGTGTGTTATCCGAACAAGACTTATGGGATGTGTGTGCAGATTTGCATGCAAGTCAATACCACCTAGATAGAGGAATGTGCAAAGTATTGAGCCAATCAGATATGATTTGCATGCTCGACCAAGCATTAAACTCTATTTTTGTCTTAGTATCGTGCACAAGGATAAAAGAACACTCTCCTAGGTGTGTTATTCCAACAAGTACTTATCGAATTTGCATGCCATATTTCATGCAACTCAATACCACCTAGGTTGAGGTATGTGAAAATTATTGTGCCCATCTAATATGATTTGCACGTCGATCACGCATTATGCACCATTTTCCCCCTAGTGTCATGCACCACTGTTAAAAAACATGCTCCCAGGTATGTTATGCGAAGAAGTACTTATGGGATGGGCACGCCACTTTTCATGCAAGTAAATACCACCTAGGTTGAGGCACGTGCATATTTTTGTGCCCATCGGATAGGCTTTGCATTGTCGATCAAGCATTCAACACCATTTCTGGCTCTATATGTAATTCACATCTGTAAAACAACATGCTCCTAAGTGTGTTATTCCAACAAGTACTTATCGAATGGGGGTGACACATTGCATCCAACTCAATACCACCTAGATTGAGGTGCATGCAGAGTATTGTGGCCATCAGATATGCTATGCATGGTCGATCATGCATTATACACCATTTTTTCCCTAGTGTTATGCACAACCGTAAAAAAATGCACTCACAGGTGTGTTATGCAAAGAAGTACTAATGGGATGGGTGTGCCACTTTGCATGCAAGTAAATACCACCTAGATTGAGAAGCGTGCAAAGTATTGTGCCCATCAGATAGGCTTTGCATTGTCAATCAAGAATTAAATCATGTTTTTGGCTCAATGTGGTTCACATCCGTAAAAAAACGTGTTACTATGTGTGTTATTCCAACAAGTACTTATCGTATGGTCATGATGCATTGCATGAAACTAAATACCATCTAGGGTGAGGTTTGTGTAGAGTATTGTGGCCATCAGATATGCTATGCATGGTCGATCATGCATTATACATCGTTTTCCCCCTAGTGTTATGCACAACCATAAAAAAACGTGCTCCTAAGTGTGGTATTTGAAAAAGTACTTATGGGATGGGTGCACCACTTTGCATACAAGTAGATACCACCTAGTTTGAGGCACGTGCAAAGTATTGTGTCCATCCGATATGCTTTGCATGGTTGATTCTCACATTAAACACCATTTTTGCCTTAGTGTGATGCACATCCATCAAAAAACATGCTCCTAGGTGTGTTATCCGAACAAGTACTTATTGGATGGGCACACCACATTTCATGCAACTCAATATCAATTCTTTATACTATCTTTTATAATTCTAAACCATAAAATCACACATTTAAATTAGAGATTTTGTTAGCTAAATGCTTGTATCCTTGTGTCACCATCAAAATTTAATAAAATAAAGTAAAAGTAAAATAAAATAGATTAATTTAATAAAAATTTACAACTAATAGGAAAAATATTCAAAAGAGACTAATATTTGGTATAATTGTTCCATGGGAAAATGGCAACAGATTTCATTCCTGGGATGGAGGTGATATTATGTTGCCAAAGAGAAGTAGTTGCATTTGCTACAATCCATGATAGTGATCCAAACTCTCTTTGTCACTTTCAAAGACTTGGCGAAGATAAGGTTGCAGTTATTGTATCAAAGATTCTTAGTGCACATGTTGAGCTAAAGCATAAGTGTGGAGATATGGAAGTACTTGGAGATGTTATGCCTTATAATGTTTTCAATAAATCATTTATTGCATGGAATAGAGGTGAAACTTATCCAACAAATATCATTGGGAATACAAAGTGTATTTCTTTGGATTTCAATGAGGGAGATATTTTTCAAATGATATCATTTTCAAATAACATAGCAGAAGGTCAAGTTTTGGGGTTTGAACACTAGGATCAGTGGTCATTTGTGAAAAATGAGGATTGTGAAAGTTACTAATGATGGTATGGATGATAACACAACGTCATTTGATGGTCCCTATTATGAGGAAGGAAAAGATTTGAGATGGAGCATGCAATTTTCGAATATTAAAGAGGGACATGTGGTTTTCAATGACAAAGATAGAGTATACTACAATTTCAAAGGACTTAAAGAATATGCCTACAAGCAAAGCTTTGTCCCTTCAGACGTGGATGATTTCAATAAACTCAAGTGTAGAAGTGACATCTTATCAGGAGTGGGTGAGTTCATTGATACTAAGAAAGATAAAGAATTCAGAAGCAATGCTTGCTTTGGAGTGGATGAATTCTTGCATATTGAGAAAGGCAAACGCATCAAAAGTGTTGTCTCCTCAAAATTAGATGATTTCAATGCAATCCTCTATAGCAGTGACATCTTATCAAGAGTGGATGAGTTCAGTGGTACTGTGAAGGCAAAAGACTTCAAGAGCGATGTCTTATCTGGAGTCGATGAATTCACGCGCATTGAGAAAGATAAAGATATCATCAGTGAATTCAATGATACTGTGAAGGAAAAAGACTTCTGAAGAGATGCCCTATCTAGAGTCGATGAATTCACCGACATCAAGAAAGATAAATATATCATAGGTGTTGTCTCTTCAAACTTGGATGATTTCAATGCACTTAACTATAGAAGTGATATCTTGTCGGGAGTGGATGAGTTCATTGGTACCAATAAAGAAAAAGGTTTCAGAAGTGATGTCTCATCTGGAGTGGATGAATTCATACACATTGTCAAGGAGTGCAAAGAGTTCGAAAGTGTTGGCTTATCAAACATGGAGAACATGGATATTGACTCAAATGGTCCAGAGATTACTTCAAAGAAAAGTAGGAAATCAACAAAGGACTATTGGCACAAGGAATCTTGCCACTCATCCTACTTTCCCATTATTTAACTTGCATTCTTGGACTTTCTACACCCCCCCCCACATGGGCCTATCCTATAGGGAGGGAATAGTACAATATAATATCCATCTCCACCTATTTTATATTACTTCTCCCATGGTCCTTGGGCCATATCTTACTAAATATAGGCATGGGACTGCTTAGGTGGAGGGGTGGTGCATGGAGGACCCATGCCACCTTATCATTTTACATTATTACTACCATGGATTATGTACAACACACCTTATGGGTCCTCTTACATGGAAGGGTGGCACGTGGTCATGCCCTATCACCTCAACCCTGGGCCTTATGCACACCATATTTTATTATACTATTGCCACACATACAAGCACACACACATATTTATGGCTTTTACTTTGGTCAAATTTATCCATAACAGTTCCCCCCCCAGGCATGGAATGCACAACATTTCCATGCCTAGGACCATCACGCACAAAGAAGGGCTTGCGACAATGCTTGTTGATCACCTTCTTGCCATATGGCTCATGCAGCTCCTAAACTTGTATAGACCCATTGCTATGTTCCTTGATGACTTTGTATGGACCAGTCCATAGTGGTAGGAACTTCTTATCCATTTGGTGGTCCAATCTATTATCAAAGCATAGCACAACATCCCCCTCAGCAAAGTGTTGGGCAAATCCTGAATGACACCCAGGGTGGCAAGTCGTCGACCATCTGCTACCTTGATTTGAGTGGAGGAATGCCTTGTGCATTTCAAATTCAATTTCTTCATGATTTGGGGCACCATGATATTACATGCAGCTCCCCCATCAACACACACACTTTTGACACGGCAATTATCTATGATGACATCTACTATATGTGGGTGCCGATCGATTTCTTCAGAGATAGAAGAGACCTCTCGTACCTTTCCCTTTTTCTTTCTTCTCCTTGTCGAGATCCCTTGCTGCAGCTCACGTCTTACCTTAGGGCTTAATGATATTAGATAAGGGAGCGTGATGCTCAAAGATTGATGAGCAAGGTCCTGAATGACTGAATAGTCCTCTTTCCCTGAGCTGATGGGAGAATTCAAGGGTGATCACTTACTCCTGCGAGATCTTTTAGTCTTCTCTATTGGTGGGTTTGCGATCTCAGCATTTGAGGGCTCTGAGAAGGACACCTTATTCCTGGGGCGGCCCAGTCCACAGTTTGGAGAGGGGTCCGAGGTGGTATGACTTCTTTTCTAGAGGTCAAGGATCTCTACATCAGAATCCTCTATGCCTGATTCACTTAGAAGATTCACCCTTGGAATATTGGGACATTTCGTGCGATAATGACCCTTTTGGTGGCATTCGTAGCACACAACATTGGCGCGTTCTCTTGGAGGGCGATTGGCTTGATTTCTGATGCCCACCATCTCAAGCCGAAGATCATTCAGGGCCTTGGCTAGGTCATTGACTCTGGGTTCTTTAGCAAGAGGGGCCGGGGGAGTAGGAAGGAGGGGGGCTCATGGGCGAGGCTAGGGAAATCTTCCAGGCGGAGGTTGAGGATATACTCCTTGTTGAGGGTAACCATCTAAGGGAGGACCATACATTTGAGGTGGAGGTGGTGGATACATCCCTGATGAGGGGTGGGGGTATGCCTCTGAGTTAGACCCCCCAGGTTGTTGTTGCAAGAATTGAGGGGTTTGCAAAGGGACAATCATGCAGGGTCAGATTGAACTTTATCAAACTTTTCAGCAATCTCATGTGCTAGCAGCATAGTTTCTGGATTCTCCCATTTAAGCTTGAGGCGAAATTCGTCACTTGCTCCTGCTACAAGGTAGCCTAGCACATGCTAAGTCATTCCAGCTCAAAATTCAGCATTGTTCTCCTGCATGGCAATTAAATGCTCCAGGAGCACGGCTGCTTGATCCACATATCGACGTGCCGTCTCACCTTCTGACTGCTTCAAGTTTGCCACCTATAGGTACACTCTCCGGCTCCTCTTCTTTGTCGAACTACTCAATCATCACTGCTGTTAATCTTTGCCAGCTTTGGCAAATGTCATCAGCCTGCTTCTCATACCACACTTGAGCCAAACCCTCTAGAAATGTGGGAAGAATCAATAGCCATCTATCTTCCGTAAGAAAGATGAGAGAAACACAACGGCACCTGAAGGCCACAAGATACTCATTTGGATTCAACCCATCCACAGAACACGTGAATGTTAGCCATGCCTGAAAAATGGAAAAGAGAGAGTTAAAATGACGCTTATCTATTAGCAAACAATGGAAAGAGGTAGCTTGAACTAAAAATCAGGTGAAGATACATCCACAAAGCGCACATAGGCAGGGTAGGCTGTGACTGGTGCTCGACTAGTGTATTATGAAATACTGCACGGGAAGAATCTTTAGCATAAAATAGCTTGTAGATAATCTTAAAAGGACCAACCCTCATGATATCACATCCATCTTTACAAGCGAGGGTTAGAGACATGGTGCTGCATGAGGTTGTTCATCAAGGCAAACAAGAATGCCATAACAAATGTCAATAGTTGGAGATCTTGCACATCACTTTTAGCTTCTTCCAGTTCTTATAATGGCCATGCTATTTATTCAAGGGGTGTGTGGTCTAGAATCCTTCTTTTGAGCAATGTCCTTGAGGACCTTTCTGATGATCTTCCAAAGTCAGTAAACTCGTATCAAAGATGCCCAACACTTAGTTTCATGATGACCACAACCTTTGCATTCCTTACAAATGATCACCCTTCTTCATGGCTTGCGGCTTTGTTGGGGCGGTGCTTCCACTCGCTTCATGCATGATTGAAGTACAAGCTTCACGTTCTAAGAAATTAGCAACTATATTTTGAGCTCAAGGGATATGCTGAATTTTTACCTCTTCAAATTGTTGGCAAAGTTCCAATGGTTGTTGATGTTGTGGAGCCAAGCCTTTGCTCCGCACCTTCCACCTTCCACTAACTTGTTCACACACGAGTTGAGAATCTCCTTGCACCTCAAGTTGCTTGATGCGATGTTCTTGCGCCTTTTGTAGTGCAAAAATGAGTGCCGAGTACTCAGCTTGGTTGCAAGTACTTGCTGGTGTAGACTTGCTATAACAATACACCTCACTCCCTGGTGAAGTGAGCTTCACACCCACACTAGCAACCTTGGTCGAAGGTTTGTAGGCACCATCAAATTGGAGGAGCCAAGATGTCATCACACTCAGACTAAAATCCTAACATCCCAAGTTTCTCAGTAGTCCAAGATAGGTAGAAGGAGAGGGTGGGAAGAATTCAATACTTGAGCAAGACGTTCAGTACCAAATAAACTTGCAATCCTTTGTTGATAGTTTATCTTTAGACCAAGACATCCCCACAACCATTACTACAAGCTAAGAGAAGCTAAGAGGAGACTAGATAAAGGTGAACATAGAGCCTACAATCTCCCCATTCTCAATGCCAATGTTGCCAATGTTGAAACTAGATCTCAGGAAGGAGAGGATATTAAAGTTGATGATCCTCATATCCATGATAGCCTAGAGTACTCTAATACACACAAGACTAGGGACATCCCCAGACCATTACTGTAAACTAAGAGGAGGCTAGAGAATGGAGCTATGATGGCCCCTAGAAGAAAAGATTATAGATTTTCTTTATGAGGAGAATCAACTAATCCCCAAATATAACTTTGAGATTCATGAAAGGAGTGCCACATGAAGCGATAAACACACAATACTTACTAAGGAGGAGGATATAAGGCCCCACTGTGGCAAAGACCATATCCTATGATCCCTTAGTATGCTAAAATTGCAAATAAATAATTATGAAACTTGTAATCCCTCCCATGGGGGGAATTTAACATAAAATGCAAAACTTTCTCATACAATGTCAGAATATGGCCAAATAAAGTACTCAAAAAAATCATGTCCAGCAGGGCCTAGCAAGGCTAATGTTTAGAACTCTAATGCGTACTGAGAGTGGGAAGAGCACTGAATGCAAGTGGGATCGAATTCATTGTGTATCCTATTTGCAGGCTTTGGCAGGTAACATGTTCATGTGGGAACATGTTTTTGGTTTCTCTAGGGAATGTCACATGCAGGCAGTGGTTGCTAGGTAGATGGCACATCCATAGTGTTTGCTGTGTTGTGATGCCAGCCCCCCCTGTCAGTGCATAGAGTAACGAGCTTGTTCCCAGATTCATTCTCGACCATGGCAAGCCAATGTCTAAAGCATGAGAACACATCAGATTTCACCTTCATGCCATATATCCAAGTGAATCTGGTGAAAGCATGGGGGGAGTCGCACATTACACATTACATGGTAATCTTGGCACCATCGTAATATTTAGCACTAGCTTTATAAACAGTTTTTGTTGCTGATTTGATTCTCATCCTGTCTGCAGCATATTCTCTATGCACACGGACCTTTGTCAATTTGGAATACACAAGGCATGGAGAAGTCGCACTATAGAGCCAAGGTAGCCTACTTCAAGAACTCAAGGCATGGTGGTGGTGTCACTTGCAACAATGCATTGCATGAGATGTTCGACTGGTTTTTTAGATGTTTACTAGGAAGGACTTTGAAGTCTAAAAAGGCAAAGGCATCAGAACTTGCAAAAGCAGTTCAAATTGTATCAAAGAATAGAAGGCATAGTGCTTGGAAAGCATCCATAGGGAGTCAAGGAGTCGCACATTGGTTACAAGCTAGAGTGAGAGAAGAGAAGGCAGCAGATGGGTCCAACCACCAACAGAAGCTATGGTGTAATTGTATACAAATATGAAATAAATATATTGCTTATTTTGACCACAGTTTGTGTACTCACTCTTTAATGTCTTGTTTATTTTGACCACAATTTTTGTACTCACACGACATTGGGGAAAGTGGGCACATGGTGAAGGAGGGCAGAGAGAAGGTAGGGGCATGGGGTGGGGCAAGGGGAGGGATGGAGTGGTAGCAAGGGTGGGGGGAGGGGGGGATGGGGGTATGGGGGAAGGCGACGGGTGTGGGCAAGGCATGTAGGGGGAGGGTAAGGGGGGGGGAGAGCAACAAGGGTGGGCGGGGTTAGGACGGGGGCACAATGAAACCCTAAATGTAATTAAAAGGGATGTCAAAACATGATGGGCCCTTATAAAAAGTTAAAAAAAACCCTAACTCTCATTATTCAATGGCAATAGTGAAGAACATAGCTAGACCCACTAGATGCCACCTCCACCCTTCCTCCTGTAGCTCCACCACCTCCATGGCATCTATGCACACGAACCTCTCCGGGTCCCCGATGGTGCCTCCCTCGACTCTTGTGAGCCCTCCCCCAACTCCCCTAAGTCCCGTGTGTGCCTATGTGTACGCCTATGTCATGGTGTGTCTACACATATATTTGTGTTGGGCCTTTGGGCATGTTTTAGTGTGCACATGGGGTCTATGATGGGTCTCTCTCTCTCTCTCTCTCTCTCTCTCTCTCTCTCTCTCTCTCTCTCTCTCCACATTCAAGACATGTTTATAGCTTACAAATCATGTGATGAATACAAATTCTTACCATATTAAATACCTTACATATTATACTCTCAAATCACGATGCACTTTCATAGTTTTCGAACATCATACAAATAGATTACTATGGATGGCTACACTAAGCTATAAGGAAACTATATAAAACATCATACGATACACCACTCCATCTTTCATAGCTTTTAAATTTAATTAGAAGAGATGCAAAGGTATACCTTATTAATTAGTTGGGCACGAACAACTATGTGTGTGTGCGTATGTGTCTGCATATGTCATCGTGTGTCTACATATATATGTGTGTGGGGCCTTTGGGCATGATTTAGTGTGCACATGGGGTCTATGATGTCTCTTTCTCTCTCTCTCTCTCTCTCTCCCCCTCTCTTCCATCTCATCTCTCTATATATTATTATAATGTTAAAAATATTAGTTGGGTACGAACAACTATGTGTGTCTGTGCCTATGTGTTTGCATATGCCATGGTGTGTCCACATATATCTGTGTTGGGCATTTGGGCATGTTTTAGTGTGCACATGGGGTCTATGACGTGTGTGTGTATCTCTCTCTCTCTCTCTCTCTCTCTCTCTCTCTACATTCAAGGCATGTTTATAGCTTAACAAATCATGTGATGCATACAAATTCTTACCATATTAAAACCTACATATTATATACTCTCAAATCACGATGCACTTTTATAGTTATGGACATCATACAAATAGATTACTGTGGATGGCTACTCTAAGATATAAGGAAACTATATAAAACATCATACAATACACCACTCCATCTTTCATAGCTTTTAAATTTAATTAGAAGAGATGCAAAGGTATACCTTATCATTTCTCACCATTAGCCCCTAACCTATTTCCCTCCATTATAACACATTCTCAATGAAGATTTTCCCTTAAAAAGTATAAGAAATGTAGATCATTATGGCCCAATATTTCATGCATTATGGCAATATGTCAAACATACATTTCTCCCCCCTCTCCTCTCCCCCTCGAAATAAATGCTTCTCTTTTTTTTTTTCCCTTGTGGTGCAACTTTTAAATTTAATTAGAAGAGATGCAAAGGTAAACCTTATTATTTCTCACCATTAGCCCCTAACCTATTGCCTTGCATTATAACACATTCTCAATGAAGGTTTGCCCTTATAAAGTATAAGAAATGTGGATCATTATTGCCCATTTCATGCATTTTTTTAAAGATATTGCAATATGTCAAACATGCATCCCTCCCCCCCCTCCTCTCCCCATATATGTGTGTTGGGCCTTTGGACATGTTTTAGTGTGCACATGGGTTCTATGATGTCTCTCTCTCTCTCTCTCTCTCTCTCTCTCTTCCCTCCTCCATCTCTATATATTATTATAACATTAAAAATATTAGTTGGGCATGAATAACTATGTGTGTGTGTACCTATGTGTCTGCATATGTCATGGTGTGTCTACACATATATTTGTGTTGGTCCTTTGAGCATGTTTTACTGTGCACATGGGGTCTATGATGGGTGTGTGTATCCCTCTCTCTCTCTCCACATTCAAGACATGTTTATGGCTTAACAAATCATGTGATGGATACAAATTCTTACCATATTAAATACCTTACATATTATACTCTCAAATCATGATGAACTTTTATAGTTTACGAACATCATACAAATAGATTACTATGGATGGCTACACTAAGCTATAAGGAAACTATATAAAACATCATACGGTACACCACTCCATCTTTCATAGCTTTTAAATTTAATTAGAAGAGATGCAAAGGTATACCTTATTATTTCTCATATTAGTATCAAAAAAACATATTAAAATCTAAATCTCTCTCTCTCTCACTCTCCACGTTCTTGAATGTGGAGAGAGAGAGAGAGAGAGAGAAAGAGCATGAGCATGTTCTTGAATGTGGAGAGAGAGAGAGAGAGAGAAAGCATTTTCTTGAATGTGGAGAGAGAGAGAGAGAGAGAGAGAGAGAGAGAGAGAGAGCATGCTAAAAAAAAGACTATGCCTTGTTCCTAAGGAGAGCTCGATCGATTCTGTCTACTCGAGGCAAGATTCCGTCTGCTGGAGGGATGTAGCATCATTAGACTAGGAAACTGGAGGATCCAGGAGGAGGCTTGAGCGGGGAGTGCAAAACTGGAGGAGGCTAGATTGGGGGGGAACTCTAGAAAGAAGCCCACCTGGGTTGCATGTGCCTAGGTGAGTTGGCACCGAGTGTGCCACCGCCTTCGCTCGTCGATGCGCCTAGCCTTTATGGCTCTCACCACTAGCACTGCTGCTAGCTACCATGTGGATGGCCTAGCTACCTTTAGCCTTCAATGCACACCGCGCCACTATGGGTCTGTCACCATTTGCTAGCTCTCTGCCCCTGCGAGTACGGGTCTGCCACTAGCCCTCCCTCCCAAGCTGCATCGCCTCGGCCACATGGCCTCACGCACTACCTGTCCTGTCCTGTGCCTGCACCGTGCCCTCGCTAATTTTGCATCGCCTGATGCGTGCCCTCGCTAGCCGTGAGCCATTCGCCATGTATCTACCATGAACTGTCGGTGTCTGCAATCGTGTGCACCATGCCATATGTCTGCAATCATGTGTAACCTCTACCCACTGTGCAATGTACAGGCGTGCCACATCAAGCGTTCCCCACTGTGCATTTACTTCTGTAGCTCCACTCCCCCCATTGGCGGGGGTGACTGTAGTTCTCCCTCTGTGCCACGTGTCCTGCTGTCTAATGCGCAGTAGTCTGATCGGGGTCTGATCGGGCAGTCTTCAAGGAGTAGAGAGTCTTGGGCATCGAAGTCTGAGCCTTGCACGGTGTTCACTGACTGCAAACTGTGCGCACAAAGTCCGAGCCGAGTCGCACCAATCCAGACACGCCACATGGCATTGTGCATGTGTCTCATCGCACGTGTCGTGTTGCGCTCCGTGCATGGCTATGGTGATGGCTGCCATGTGCCATGTGGCACTTTTCCCTCTCCTCCATCCTTTAGAGCTCTTCCCGAACCTCCCTCCTCCACCCCCGAAGCTCTAGAATGCATACCCAAACCTCCCCATATCTGCCACGTGGCTGGTCTGGTAAACCATGCCTTAAGGAAGATAAGAGATAAGAGAAGTCCAATAGAGGGTTGAAGGAGGTGGGCACATTGTTTTAGAAGAAGTTCAAAGGCCCAGGCGTTTGTAACTTCTTCTTGTCTTCATATAAACTTCCTTCTTGTTTTGTTAGTAAAAAATAGGGACGAGTACCTCACTTTCCCTCAAACTAAAAGAGACAAAACACCACAAGAAAGATAAGTAAAAAGGTTGTGAGTCGTGTGTAACTGCTCCTCTCTTGTGGGAGCTCTAGGAGCGGGAAGATGACAGATGAGATCGAACTGCCCACATCTTGCACACATCAACTAGTGACTGACAGGAAGCAAGATGTTTCTCTTGGACCTTTATCTTTGTTTTTTATTGTAATCTGGTTGTCAATAGCCGTTGCTAAATTGACAGATCTTTGGAAGTTGGATCCATCAGCAACGAGTCGAATCGTTGAAAGACGGTGAACACAAAGAGATCCATCTTGATTCTTAGAGGCAGGTAGCATTATGTGGAGCATCGATAGAGGGGATTACTCCAGCCAATCGCTTAATGAGGGGGAAAAGGACAGCGCGTCCGCTTGGCGATTCAGGCAACCGCTCGTTTGTGCGAAGTGCTCAGTTACGAACATTTGGCGAGAGGAAGATGCAAGGTCCCAAATCGAGGATAATCCTTTTTGTTTAGACCCTGATTTGAAGATTGGCCTTCGAATTGAAACTACCGCTGAGGAAGAGAGTGTGATGTAAGAGAATCGAAGCGTCCTGCAACTTTTACGGTTTGCATCAGCTAGCTGCAAGGCATGATGTAAGGGCAGGTAGAAGATCTGCGAAGGGAGTGGGGCAGCCGTGCCTGCTGGTAAGGGGACCGGCTGCCATGGATTTTCCGAGGGATAGGAGATCACTAGTTGAACTCACCATAAACACTCATCTTATTACCGATACTGCAAGATGAGAGACACCATACCCCAAGCCTTAAACTACGCCACACCAACAGACCTTGCCTTATAATCCCTGCATGCCATGCGATTATGAGTGGTAGTGTGCCGGTTATTGTGTGTTTGGATCAAATTATTCTTGCTCGGCCTCCGCATGATACAGGCAAAGGCCGGTTCATGGTTACTTTTTCTTCTTCTTCCTCTTCGGTGTGCGTTGATCTACATGCACGATGCGCAAGACATTGTGGTCTCCTGACGAGGACGAGAAGCTGAAGCGTTACATAGCAAAACATGGATGTGGTAATTGGAGTGATGTCGCAAAGCAAGCCGGTAATCATCCCTTTCGAACCTTTGACGTTAATTTGAGGTCTCTGTTCCACTAAGTTTACGATCACAGGAGCGTATTGCTGCAGGTCTTCAGCGCTGTGGGAAGAGTTGTAGGCTCCGATGGATGAATTACCTGAGACCAGATTTGAAGCGGAGCGCGTTTTCAACTGAAGAAATCAGGCTCGTAGTGAGCCTTCACAAGAAACTTGGAAACAGGTGCGCGTTGCATCTAGCATCTATTTCCTTAGCAACTAAAATACCCTTTCTCTAGAAGGTTTTATGTCGTGATGAACGTTTGTCCCACTGTTCGTAAAACTTTGTAGCTGGTCGAAGATTGCCACATACCTTCCCGGAAGGACAGACAACGATGTGAAGAATTTCTGGCACACGTTTAGGAGAAGCAGGCGCTTTGACCAAAGTGATGAGGGAAAGAATGAGCAGCAGGCCCATATTATTTCGAGTACGATGTTGTACAAGAGAACAAATCGAAGCAATATTGCGGGGAGTCAGCTTGCCTCTGAGATGCTATGGATGAAAGGTTCTGTCGCTGCTGGCGAACCACTGCCAGGTAACGCCAACAGAGGCATAGAAAGGAACTTTCATGATGCAACGGTACAGGGGTGCAGATCCTATATTGGAAGGGAGAGGAAGCGTGCAGATGATCAGTCAGTCTCTGGAGAACCTGACTGCATTGGAGTCATTAAAACTGCGGATTTAAGTAGCCCAAAATTGTTGGGGATCGACAATCTCGCCTCCGAACAAAAACCCCCTGAAGGCTTAGAATGTGTCATCTGGAGCTTTGTAAACAGTCAGCTTCCTCCATCTAAAATGCCGGACTCTTGGACTGATCAAGGAAAAAGAACTGACGTAGAACCCATGAATATTTTCAGTGAACTCACGGACGAATGCCGGAGGGGCTACCATGCCAATTTAACAACAAGCATGCAAGCGCCGGAACTTGATGAATATCGATGGGAGGAAACAAATGCGGAGGGATTCGCAATGGTCTTGAACATTTGCGGTTGAGCTCCTTCACGTCGACAAATAAACGAAGGGCACCCGTGCCTCGAAGCACAGCTTCCTGAATCTAAATGCAAATGACAGGCCTGAGGCATGACATTACACTCAAGAGAGGCAGGAGAGCACCTCACGGTTCGTGAGGTACTGTAGGAGTTAATTCTATTAAGCACGTATTTAATCTTCATTCTGAAACGTTATTCACACTGATAATTAAGCCTCAAGGTTGTTTGTGAAACGTAATTCACAGTAGTTGCAACGTTTTGGGTCGCTAGTCTCAAGGTAGTCTCATAATTATGAGGAAACATTCAATCTTGATTACTTCTTGTGAAACGTCATTCACACTAGTCCCAAGATAGTCAGATCATCATCGAACCTCTCTTTTTTTTTTAATTGAAGAGATCTACTCATATATTACTCAACAACCACCAAACAAAGTTTCATACAAAATGCTCTGCAAATGAGCTCCGATAGCTTCATCCGACCAACTGGCCACTAGTCATCTAACCTAGATAGTAGCATCCATAACAGCCTGCTTACTGGATAGGGAAAAAATAGCATTCCTACTAATCGAAACCTCATATTTGGGTACCCAAATCCTATATGGTATCACATATCTGATAATGTTCCATAGGTCAGTTCTATCCGCTCCTAGATCCGTGCTAAACATAGCAGCTCCCTTGGATATGAACTCCAAACCTAGCGTCTTAGCACAGAGTGTTCGAACGGTGCTCCACACATTCCTCACCCACGAGCATCCCCAAAACAGGTGCGTAATGGTTTCAGGCGTGGAGATTCTACACATGTTACATCTATCATCCACCTGTAGCCAAGGGACATGGCTGCCAACCAAGAAGTGGCCACCCACTATTCTCCACATAAAAAAGTTCACCTTGCTAAAAGGGGTAGCTTTCTAGGCCCGTTCTACTCTTCCTCTCCAAGTGTGCTCCAGATCACTTCTTAGCCATCTGTCATTAGCCTTTTGGAACCAGTCCTCATTGTGCACTAGGAGTCTGTCCATTATCTTCGCAATTAGCTTATGAAGGGGTATTCTTGGCCCCCAATCCCACTCGTCTGCTATGGAACCAATCGAGGGCCGAGGATTAAAGGGCCATTCACATGGGATCCTATTCAATATCTCACTCACCAGACACAACTCATCTTGTGACAGCATAAATTTAATCGCCCATTTCAATGTGTCAAACTCAATTTTAGCTCAAAATGTCTAGAACACCTATTTCATTAATTTTGGACTTTTTGTGTTGTTTTTGGACGAAGCCCAAAAATCCTTCCCAAATGAAAACTTTACTTTGTGAAAATATCATTCCCAAATCAAAATTTTACTTTTTGAAAATATTCTTCCCAAATCAAAAGTTCACTTTGTGGCACTATCATATTCACATAAAAATATTGTTTTTTCAATCTATTTTTTGGCACCAACATGCAAGAATTTGAAATAATCCTATATTAGAAATTCTAGCTATATCTAAGTTATTTGTTAATTTAATTATTTTTAATGTTTTTCCTTGACGTTTTTCCTTCCCAAATCAAAAGTTCACTTTGTGGCACTATCATATTCACATAAAAATATTGTTTTTTTCAATCTATACTTTTGCACCAACATGCAAGAATTTGATAAATTTATAAATCCATGAAAGGAGACTTAAATATTTCATGAAAATAACATTGTCACTCGCAATATGCACAAAATTTTTAAAACTTTTAATAAATAGAAAAAAGGCATGATGCCATAAGACCCAAGTTTTGTATTGAACCAAAGAGGTATAATAGCAATTATAGCTATTATTAGATGATTACATTGAGAGACGTTGCTCTCAGCTAGAGTCTTTATATCCAAAATGATATAGATTGAACATATGTTTACAATTTAAATTTTTTCTCTTAAAGAGCCTCAATTCATGCCATCTGCATAATTTAACTCCCCATTATCTTATTGCTCAATGTCACGACAGTCCCTTGCCAGGTGCCATCTGCATAATTTGACTCCCACTTGTCTTGCCAAGCCTTGCCCCTTGGGTGCATTGACTCCCCATTGTCTTATTGCTCAATGTGATAGTCCCTTGCCAGGTGCCATCTACATTAACTGTCACCATCGGATATGCTCTGCATGGTCGATTATGCATTATACAACGTTTTTCCTGTAGTGATATGCACATCCGTAAAAAAACATGCCCTTAGGTATGTTATCTGACCTTGAAGTACTTATCGGATGGGTGTGCCTCTTTGAGAACATTTCAATACTACCTAGGTTAAGGTGTAGGAAAAGTATTGTGCCCATCGGATATGCTTTGCATGGTTGATTGAGTATCAAATATCATTTTTAACTTAGTGTCATGCACATCCGTAAAAATACACGCTACTAGGTGTTTTATCCGATCAAGTACTTATGCGATGGTAATGCCACTCTATATGTAAGTCAATTCCACCTAGTTGAAGGTGTGTGCAAAGTATTGTGCCCATCGAATATGCTTTGCATTGTCGATCAAGCATAAAACACCGTTTTTGCCTTTGTGTCATGCACAACCATATAAAAACATGGCCGTAGGTGTGTTATTCAAATAAGTACTTATTGGATGGGTGCTCCACTTTGCACACAAGTCCGTTTCAACTACGTTGAGGTGCGTGCAAAGTATTGTCACCATCGGATATGCTTTGCATGGTCGATCATGCATTATACACCATTTTTTCCTAGTGATATGGACATCTGCAAAAAAACACGCCATTAGGTGTGTTATCTGACCAAGTACTTATCGGATGGGTGTGCCTCATTAAGAACATTTCAATACCACCTAGGTTGAGGTGTACGAAAGTGTTGTGCCCATCGGATATCCTTTGCATGGTCGATCAAGCATTAAATACTATTTTTGCTCTAGTGTCATGCACATCCGAAATACGCTGCTAGGTATGTTACCCGATCAAGCACTTATGGGATGGGCATGCCACTTTGCATGTAAGTCCATTCCACTTAGTTGAAGGTGTGTGCAAAGTATTGTGCCCATCGGATATGCTTTGCATTGTCGATCAAGCATAAAACACCGTTTTTGCCTTAGTGTCATGCATAACCATGAAAAAACACGGTCCTAATGTTTTGACCAAGGAATCCCTTTGTACCTAATCAACCTTTTGTGCCTCATTTTGAGCTTTAAGTTGTAATTATTTTTGGTCTAAAGATAAACTATCAACAAAGGATTGCAAGTTTATTTGGTACTGAACGTCTTGCTCAAGTATTGAATTCTTTCCACCCTCTCCTTCTACCTATCTTGGACTACCGAGAAACTTGGGATGTTATGATTTTAGTCTGTGTGATGACATCTTGGCTCCTCCAATTTGATTGTGCCTACAAACCTTCGACCAAGGTTGCTAGTGTGGGTGTGAAGCTCACTTCACCAGGGAGTGAGGTGAATTGTTATAGCAAGTCTACACCAGCAAGTACTTGCAACCAAGCTGAGTACTCGGCACTCATTTTTGCACTACAAAAAGCACAAGAAAATCGCATTGTGGGATAGGGAGGTGCACTTTTGGGGACCACCAAGGGCCTAGGGAGATGTACCTTTTTGTCCCCATATGGGGGTGATGGGACCCTCTATAGGCATTATAAGTTCTTAATCCATTTTGCTAATCCAATCCTTATGAGACCCTTTTTGAGTCCAAAATTACCCTAATTGTCCATGATGGTCACCTTCGTCCTTGGGGGGTTCACCTCCATAAAATTATTCTACCACATCCATTCAAAGGTAGGGGTATTTTAATTCATCTTTTAACACTTATTTAATTTATTTTGGACTTGTCAATGTACAAATTCATTTTTACATATACTTTTAGACTAGTTTTTGGATAAAATTTAAGAAAAAACCCAATCTTCAAGGCACAGATGAAAACATAGAAACCATTTAGAGATTTTTAAAGGTAATGAAACCAAAATTATAAAATTTAATGTGACATAGATAAGTTACACCAAGAATTAAGATTCAAAAGTTGTAAACACTCTTAATATTTATAATGGTGTTAACAAACACCTTCAAAAGTTACAGTATTAAGCAAACTCTCACAATATTTATAAATATGTTAACAAACACCAAAAGTTACAATAAGCCTCTCACTGGAAGGCATTAATATTTTATCTTGATATCCTAGATTCAACCCATTCAAGGGATAAGTTCATCTCATCATCATCAATATAGTTAAAACTATAGAAGAGAAGTAAGAAATTATAAATTTTCTCTTGTATAGCACTTTCTTGATTCCGTATGGCTTGCACTTCCTGGGGTGGGAATCTCCCATAATGAGCCACACGCAAAGTAACCTCACTTAGAAAGTCTGTTAGCTCTCTCCTATATGAATGTAATCTATCTATTTTCCTAGTAGATCGACTTATTTGTCCTCTCTCCTCCTTCTCTAGGTGCTTTAGAGTAGCAAACTCGTCCTTTTCCTCCTGGGTTAATGGAGCTCACTATCTCTTTCTCTACTCCCTCTTCACCTCATTCTCAGCGATCCATTCTTTGTTGGTGCTAATGGCTTGTTGCACGGAATCTATGACTTCAAAAAGATCCATGGAGCCTTAAGCTATGGGAATATGGACCACATGAAGAAGAGATAGTGAGGAGTAAGGCAAGATGGAAGAAGAGTTTGAGAGAAAGGCTATGAGATGAGTGCATGAATGATAATGGGAGTAGACTTGAGTTCCAGAGTAAGGCTATGGGCAAGATGTGTTCATCTTCTATCATCATCTGTTATCGTGCTAATCTCAAGGCCGAAATCTCTATCTCTAGTGGTAAAACTGCCTCAATACGGTACACCAACTCAAAAGGAGTGTGATCTGTAACCGTTTTATGAGTGATGTTGTAAGCCCACACAGCTTCAGTGACCTTCTGATCCCACTGGCTCTTGTTCCCTGTGGCCATTTTCCCCTCATTTTTCCCATGGATTTACAAAGGAGTCCATTGCTCTGCTCTATTTGTCCCATGGACACTGGATGATATATGCTAGAAGTGCGGTGATCAATACCCATGCGATCCATGAGCGACTCCACTGCTTCACTTAAGAATGGACTCCCATAGTCAGATACTATTTCCATGGGTGTCCCAAACCTTGTGCAGATACATTCAAATATGAAATTTGAAACTGCCTTACCATTTGCAGCAGGGAGGGCGATAGCTTCAGCCCACTTAGTGACATACTGAGTGGCTACAAAAGATACTTCTTTTTGCAGGTAGTCATGGGTAGGGGCCCAACAAAATCTATTCCCCACTTCTAAAACAGATGGATGGACATCCCTAGCTGATGTTTCCCAAGACACAAATCCTTCCTACCAAAGAATTGGCATGGTTCACAAGTTTTGTAATACATAGTGACATCCTTGAACAAGGTCGGCCAATAGTACCCAGCATGTAAAATCTTCTTTGTTGTATAGCTCCACAAAATCCATCATGATAATGCTTCAATACCTTAGGTACTTCTTTTGTATCAATGGCCCATCTTAGTACCCCATCCAGGCCTTAACACCCCATCAAAGAGAGTGTAGCACCTACTATCTCTACGGATTTTCTTTCTCTCATAGCTAGTACTTTCTAGAGGAAAGGAGAAAGCAGTCAGAAACGTGCAGATTCCACCATACCATGGATCCCCAACTTCTATGGCTGCTACAAGGGTTACATCAAGGCACTCCTCTAAATCAATCAAAGCATTCTTCAAGTTGGAACAACCCTCTTTTACAATTTTGAAAGAAAAATCATATTCTTGTAAAACTGCCAACCATTTGACCAACCGGCGCATGGGATTTGGTGATTGAAGAACCTGCTTTGCAAGACCATTGCATAATGCTTACATTTCTCAATGTAGAACACCAAAGACAAAGCATGCTTGTCAGATTTAGAGTAGCGTCGTTCAGTTTCAAGCAATTGTCGAGAAGCAAATCGAATGGGATACATGAACCAATCCTCCCCTTGTTGGAGAAGAATACCAGTCAGAGTGTGCTCACCAAACATTGATATAGAAAGTTTTTGACTAATCAGGATTGTGTAGAATGGGTTCAATAGCCAGAGCACTCTTGATTTGTACAAACCCATGATCACAATCCTCATCCCAAGAGAAATCAACTCCATCTTTTAATAGCATAGTCATGGATCGCATCAAAGCAGCATATTGATCAATGAAGCAGTGATAGTATCATGCTAGATTGACAAATGAGCATACCTAACATTTGGTTTTTGGCAGGGAGAGCTTGAGGATAGGTTTTACCTTCTCAAGGTCAGCCTTGATGCCCTCATGAGACAATATGTCCCAGTAACCTCCCTTGAGTGGCTCCAATGGTGCATTTATCAAGGTTGAGGCTTCCATTCGCATCATTGATCCTTTGGAAGGCCAACCTAACCTTCATGACATGCTTCTTATGCGCCAAGAATATACAAAAATCATCTAAAAACACCTCCAAGAAAACCCACAAATAAGGAGCAAACACCATTTGCATAAATCTTTGAAAGGTAGTAGGAGCATTTGTGAGGCCAAATGGCATTACGTTGAATGCAGATGTCCCTCAAGGTGTGGCAAATGTGGTATACATCTCATGACCACTTACCTTCTCAAGAATGAGGTCTTGAGAGGGAAGAGGATGATGGTCCCTCTTGGTGGCTGCATTGAGTTTCTTATAGTCAATGAAGACCTGCCACTTGTTGTTTTTCTTTGGGGTAACTACCACTGGTGCAACACATTCAGTATTGTGAATCAGAACAATAAACCCAACTTCTACAAGTTTTTGCAACTTTGAGCACAAAGCATTAGGTTGTAGGGGCCCTAATCTCTGATACTTCTGAGCCACAAGCTTCGCATCAGGCGTCAACTCTATCTTGTGCTCTATGGCAGTCACATGGTGAAGGTGGCGATAGCTAGTTGCGAAGAGGTCAGGCAAATCTTTGAACATTTATAGGAACTTGTCTTTCTCACTTGGAGTGAGGTCTGGGGAAAGCATAGATTCAAGCTGTTGAAGACTAACTGTTACCTTTTCTATAGGTAGTGTGGTCAGAGACACCCCCATCATGTAAACTTTCTCCTCTAAGAACTCCTCTCCCTTGTCTGATTCTTCCATTGATTCAGACACTGAGGCTGAGAGAGTATCATTGTCTTTCTCCTCTTCTTCTTTTGGTTCAGTGGCACCTGGTTGCAAAAGACATGTGTCCTATCTTCCAATAGTTGATTGCATCACTCTTTCTCAACCATGGTCTCCGAAGTATGGCCGAGTAACTCCTATCTATATCTTCAATGTCCACTACATAAAAATTGACGGTGGTGGTCGACCCATTGATAGTGATGGGCAAATCCTCAATGACTTCCAGGGCGGCAAGTCGTCGACCATTTGCTACCTTGATTTGAGTGGATGAATGCCTTGTGCATTTCAAATTTATTCGCGATTCGGGCACCATGATATTACATGTAGCTCCCCCATCAACACACACACTTTTGACACGGCAATTATCTATGATGATATCTAATGTATGTGGGTGCCGATCAATTTCTTTAGAGATAGAAGAGACCTCTCGTACCTTTCCCTTTTTCTTGCTCCTTGTCGAGAGCCCTTGCTACAGCTCACGTCTCACCTTAGGGATTAATGCTATTAGTTGAGGGAGTGTGATGCTCAAAGATTGATGAGCAAGGTCCTGAATGACCGAATAGTCCTCTTGCCTCGAGCCGATGGGAAAATTCCAGGGTGACCACTTACTCCTGTGAGATCTTTTAGTCTTCTCTATTGGTGGGTTTGTGATCTCAGCATTTGAGCGCTCTGTCTGAGAAGGACACCTTCTTCCTGGAATAGCCCAGTCCACAGTTTGGAGAGGGGTCCAAGGTGGTACGACTTCTTTTCTAGAGATCAAGGATCTCTACGTCAAAATCCTCGGTGCCTGATTCACTTAGAAGATTCACCCTTGGAATATTGGGACATTCTGTGTGATAATGACCCTTCCGGTGGCACTCGTAGCACACAACATTGGCACGTTCTCTTGGAGGGCGATTGGCTTGATTTTTGATGCCCACCATCTCAAGCCGAAGATCATCAGGGCCTTGGCTAGATCATTAACTCTGGGTTCTTTAGCAAGAGGGGTCGGGGCAGTAGGAAGGAGGGGGGCTCATGGGCGAGGCTGGGGAAATCTTCCAGGCGGAGGTTGAGGATATACTCCTTGTTGAGGGTAAGCATCTAAGGGAGGACCATACATTTGAGGTGGAGATGGTGGATACATCCCTGATGAGGGTTGGGGGTATGCCCCTGAGCTAGACCCCCAAGGTTGTTGTTGCAAGAATTGAGGGGTTTGCAGAGGGACAATCATCTTCTTTGAAGCGGGGTCAGATTGAACTTTATCAAACTTTTGAGCAATCTTATGTGCTAGCACCATAGTTTCTGGATTCTCCCATTTAAGCTTGAGGTGAAATTCATCACTTGCTCCTACTGCAAGGTAGCCCAGCACATGCTGAGTCATTCTAGCTCAAATTTCGACATTGTCCTCATGCATGGCAATTAAATGCTCCAGGAGCATGGCTACTCGATCCTTATATCGACGCACCATCTCATCTTCTAACTGCTTCAAGTTTGCCACCTACAGGTACACACTCTCTGGCTCCTTTTCTTTGCCAAAATACTCAATCATTGCTGTTGTTAACCTTTGCCAGCTTTGGCAAACATCGTCAGCCTACTTCTCATACCACACTTGAGCCAAATCCTCTAGAAATGTGGAAAGAATCAATAGCCATCTATTTTCAGTAAGAAAGTTGAGAGAAACACAACGGTGCTTACTCATTTGGATTTTCTTCAACCCATCCACAGAACATATTAATGTCAGCCATGCTTGAAAAATGGAAAAGAGAGAGTCAAAATGAGGCTTATCTATTGGCAAACAATGGAAAGAGGTAGCTTGAACCAAAAATCAGGTGAAGATACATCCACAAAGCACACATAGGTAGGTTTGTTAAGATATCGAGCTCCACTCGTGATATGCCAGGGTCACCGTTGTGCATTTATGTCACACACTTGTTAGTTGCAGATGCAGTTGGCACACCGCCCATGAATAATAGCTGGATGACAATATCCTTACGTACTCTAGTTCATGGCTCAGTTAGTATGCCACCTTCATTAGCTGAGTTTGGTTTGAGACCCACATATAGGGTTCTTCTATTTTCTTTGTACTAGAGTTCTTTTGGCTTTCACAACTAAGAAGAGGAAAACTGTATTCAGTCTCCACTTTGTGTGTATTCCCCCATTGTGTATGTGAGAAAGCTACAAGTGAGACTCCTTCCTTCTCTCCCACTATCTTCACATGGTATCAGAGCCTGGTTTGTGGTAAGGAGCTCAAGAAAGCAAACCAAGTTCGCGATGTCCTAGTAAGAGGACCAGTATTGCTTTCCTTTTTTGAGTTTGGGAGCAAATCTCTGCAAGTAGCACAACTGGAAAGTGCAAGACTGCATTGTCTCAGATTGAGGCACCCTTCGCAGTGTGGCGAGAGGGCAACATATTTTTCTGATTCGAGGCCATTCGTGGCCCATTTTGGAGGCAGAAGTTCTCTGCAAGCACTGAGAAAAAGGCCCTATTTTTGCTGTGCAACCACTGCTCTACAGGTCGGTGAAAAGTTGCCGTAGAAATTGCATCGTATGCTTGTGCGTAGAGATACTGGGAGTTACAAAATCATCCTTATTGCCTATTGATGCAAAATCATCACTAGGAAGTGACTATGTGGTCAAATACCACTTTTGTCAGTTTTGTAGATTTGCCTGTGTGAGATAGAAGATGTGTTTTTTTGCAATGTTCTGTAATGGCATCTGATTCTCTTTCACAGATTGTCACTGAAAAGATTGACAAGGACAACTTCCAAGCATGGAAGTTTAGAATGACAAATTTCCTTACGGGAAAAGGCTATTGGGAGTTCATTACAGAAAATGAAGAAGAACCAATTCTTCCTAATGTTCCCAATCAATAGGAAATGCAAGCATTTAAAGGATGGCATGAGAGAGCCAGAAAAGTTATGTACTGGCTGTCTATCAATATTTCAGATTCTATGATTGTGCATATTCAGGATGCAAGTATGCCAAAGGAGGCATGGGATACTTTAGCAAAAATGTACAGTACAAATATGCAAGCTAGGAAAATGTAGCTCAAGCAAGAGTTGCACAATGTGCAAAGAGAAAATATAAGCATCAATGATTACCACATGAAGGTGAAGAAAATTACAGATGCACTTGCTTCCATTGGGTTGCCAGTGGAAGATGATGATTTGGTTTCTGTGACCTTGAATGGTCTAGGAAAGGATTATGCACAGTACCGGACATCCATTGCCATCCGTGAAAAATTTTCTGATTTTGAGGAGTTGTTTGCTCTTCTAATTTCTAAAGAGCAGAGAAATGGTGGTGCATCTTCTTCAGAAGGAACTTCAAAAGAAATTGTCTTCTACTCAAATGCTGGAAGAGGTAGAGGTAGAGGTAGAGGAGGCCGATCTGGAGGCCATGGTAGAAATCAAAATATGCAAAAACTCAAGAAAACTAGTCCTTTGGAGAAGGACGTGCTAACTCTAGAGGCAAGGGGAGCCAAAGAGGTTGTGGTGGATGGCAGAGAGGTCAAAATGCAAACAACAATGTTGAATGCTATTATTGTGGTAAAATGGGTCATATGGCTAAAGACTGCTACAAAAAGAAGAATGACATTATGAATGAAAAATTGCAGCAAGGCAATTATGCATCCTCTAGTAGATAGTGATGACAGAAATTAGCATTTGTTTATGGTGCATCCTCTAGTAGACAGGGCAATTCTGTGACAAGTGCAGAAGAAAGCAATGATGTGTGGTATGTTGACTCAAGTGTGTCAAACCACATGACAAGTCATGCAGAATGGATGCAGGATGCAAGGAAAATGGAAAGACTAGGATTTGTGGAGACTGGTGATGATACTGCACATCCTATTTTCTAGATTGGTAAAATTCCTTTGTCTATGCAGGATGGGAAAATGAAATACCTGTTTGATGTATTTCATGTCCCGAACATCACCAAGAACCTAGTTTCTGTTGGTCAAATGGTTGAGCAGGGCTTACAGGTCAGATTTAATCCTCATGGATGCTTTGTTAGGGGTATGAAAAATAATGGCCGCTTGATAGCAAAAGGAAAGAAGAAGGGTAGGATGTTTACATTGGATGCGGACATGCCTGAATTGAGTGTAGCAATGTTTGCACATGGGATGGGTGTAATCGCATATATTGATATCTGGCACAAACGCATTGGTCATGTTAATGTACAACAACTTAAATCAATGCAGGCCCAAAATATTGTTGCAGGATTGCCTAAATTCAAGGTTTCAAAAATGCATAAGGTATGTGAAGCCTTTCAATTTGGAAAACAGGCAAGAAAACAGGCAAGGAAACCATTTCCTAGACATGTTTAAGAGAGTAAGAAGCCATTGGAATTAATCCACTATGATGTGTGGACTACTAAATCTGCATCTATTGGAGGCTATCATTACTTTATTACTTTTATTGATGACTATAGTAGAAAAGTTTGGGTGCATTTTATGAAAAAGAAAAGTGAAGTGTTTGGGCATTTCAAATCTTTTAAAGCTATGTTTGAAAATGAAATAGGCCTACAAATAAAATGCCTAAGGTCAGATGGAGGGGGAGAGTACCTCTCAAATGAGTTTGCAAGGTTCATGCAGGAGCATGGCATAAAGCAGCAATATTCATGCAGTCATACCCCACTACAAAATGGATTTGCAGAAAGGAAAAATAGGCATATTGGAGAGGTATCTCAGGACATGCTAAATGAAAAAGACCTACCAGATTATTATTATGCTAAAGCAGTTGTTACAGCAGTTTACATAATGAATAGGACTCCCACTACAACAATACATGGCATGACACCAGAGGAGATGTATACTGGTAGGAAACTCGATATTTCTCATTCGAAAATTTTTGGTTGCATTGCCTATGTTCATGTGCCAGATGAGTTGAGGTCCAAGTTGGATCCAAAAGCTAAGAGGTGCGTCTTTATTGGTTATTTTCTACAGTAGAAAGGGTATAGATGCTATAACCTGTCTACTCATAAGTTTACAGTGAGCAGAGATGTTTTTTATGAGATGAGCAGCTGGTATAAACCAGTAAATGTGATTGATGATATAGATGCACAAAATGGTAATGTTGCACAGAATTCACAGCAGCAATCACAAAATATCGATGGACATATAGTGTCCTCTAGTAGTGGTTCACATACTTCGCCATGGATAGGCAGATTGAAATCATAAGAATCACCTCAAAGCAATGCAGATAGTGGTACGCAGCTATCACAAAAAGAAAAAGAGAAGGTAGATCAGCCCATGTTTGATTTGAATGCAGGTCACTCTTATGTGGATGGTGAATCTAGTGGCTCACAATTGAGCATTGATGATGAGTTGGGTATTCCTTCTGTTGTTACACCTGGAGTAAGGAAGACCAGGGATGTTTTGAGAGCACCTAGAAGTGAGCCTGTATTGTCCAGGTCTACCAAAGCTAGATATCCTATGGATAGGCTGAAATATGATGGATTTACATCCATTCACTATGCCTATATGGTCAAAGTGATACAGGAACCAGAACCCACTTCTTTTGAGCAAGCCATGGGAAAAGAAAAATGGGAGAAAGCCATGGATGAAGAAATGGATGCCTTGGAAGCAAATGCTACATGGGAATTGGTGCCGTTGCCTAAAGACAAGAATGCAATTGGCTGTAAGTGGGTTTATAAGGTGAAGCACAATGCAGATGGTTCTGTGAACAGATACAAGGCAAGATTAGTTGTGAAGGGGTATGCACAGACATATGGCATTGATTACGAATAAACATTCAATCCGGCTGCAAGGATGGCAACCGTAAGAGTAGTCATTACTATGGCTACATCAAAGGGATGGTATTTACATCAGATGGATGTAAAGAATGCCTTCTTGCATGGTGATTTGCAAGAAGAGGTCCTTCTGGAGCAGCCACCGGGTTATGTTCATGCTGTTTATCCTAAGTTTGTTTGCAGGTTGAAGAAATCCTTGTATGGCTTGAAGCAAGCACCTAGAGCATGGTCTGACAAGATAGGATAGCTTGTCACTATTGGCTTTCACATTTCCAAGGCATATTTCTCACTTTATGTGAGAAAAATAGAGAAAGGTATTATGCTACTTGTCATTTATGTTGATGATTTGATCATCACAGGTGATAGTGATGAAGATATCCTTCATGTGAGAATGCTATTGAAGCAGAAGTTTGAGATGAAGGATTTGGGAGAGTTGCGTTATTTCTTGGGCATTGAGGTGATTAGTTCACCAAGTGGGATACAACTCTTGTAGAGGCAGTATGGATTGGACATGCTATCCAAATATGGGATGACAGGCTGTAAGCCTATTTTAGTTCCTTTGGAGCAGAATGTGAGGCTGAGCGCAGATGCAGGTGAGCTTCTAGAAGACCCTACTATGTACAGATACATAGTAGGAAGTTTGATTTATATGACTATTACTAGGCCAAATTCGAGCTATGCTGTTGGATTGGTAATTTAGTTTATGTAGGCTCCAAGGAAACCACATTTGGATGCAGCTAGATGCATACTTAGGTATGTGAAGTCCACATTGTATTATGGACTATTTTATGAGGCTGGTGTTCAGATACAGTTGCATGGATACACTGATATTGATTAGGCTGGTAGTATTTTTGATAGACGACCTACTAGTGGATATGTGTTCTCCTTTGGGAGTGCTGCAGTCACTTGGAGCAGCAAGAAATAGCATACAGTTTCCTTGTTGTGAGGTAGCTTGGTTGCATAAGCTACTTTATGATATGCATCAGTCTACAGATGGGCCAGTTGTCATTTATTGTGACAACATGAGCAGTATACACTTGACAAATAACCCAATCTATCATGATAGAAAAAGCACATTGAGGTGCATTATCACTATGTGTGGGAGAAGGTTTTACTAGGTCTTATTTATCTAGTTTATGTCAGCATAGAGGATCAGGTAGCTGACATATTTACAAAGGCATTGGGTACAAAAAAGCTGCACAAGTTCACAGACCTACTTGGTGTGTAGGAATTGGGATTGAGCTCGAGGGGGAGTGTTGAGATATCGAGCTCCACTCATGATATGCCAAGGTGACTGTTGTGCATTTATGTCACCGACTTGTTAGCTGCAGATGCGGTTGGTACACTACCCATGAATAATAGCTGGATGATAGCTATCCTTATGTACTCTAGTTTGTGGCTCAGTTAGTATGCCACCTTAGTTAGCTGAGTTTGGTTTGAGACCCACATATAGGGTTCTTCTATTTTCTTTGTACTAGAGTTCTTTTGGCTTTCACAACTAAGAAGAGGAAAATTGTTTTTAGCCTCCACCTTTAAGTGTATTCCCCCATTGTGTATGTGAGAAAGCCGCAAGTGAGACTCCTTCCTTCTCTCCCACTATCTTCACAGGGTAGGCTGTGACTGGTGTATTGTGAAATACTACATGGAAAGAATCTTCAGCATAGAATAGCTCATAGACAATCTTAAAAGGACCAACCCTCATGATATTGCATCCATCTTTACAAGCGAGGGTTAGAGACATGGTGCTACATGAGGTTGTTCATCAAGGCAAACAAGAATGCCATGACAAATGTCAATAGTTGGAGAGCTTGCACATCACCTTCAGCTTCTTCAAGTTCTTGTAATTGCCATGCTATTTATTCAAGGGGTGTACGGTCTGGAATCCTTCTTTTGAGCAATGTCCTTGAGGACCTTTCTGATGATCTTCCAAAGTCGCTAAACTCATATCAAATATGCCCAACACTTAGTTTCATGATGACCACAACCTTTGCATTCCTTACAAATGATCACCCTCCTTCATGGCTTGCGGCTTTGTTGGGGCCATGCTTCCACTCGCTTCATGTGTGATTGAAGTACAAGCTTCACGTGCCAAAGAAATCAGCAACTATATTTTGAGCTCGAGGGATATGCTGAATTTTTACCTCTTCAAATTGTTGGCAAAGTTCCAATGCTTGTTGATGTTGTGGAACCAAGCCTTTGCTCTGCACCTTCCACCTTCCACTAACTTGTTCACACACGAGTTGAGAATCTCCTTGCACCTCAAGTTACTTGATGCGATGTTCTTGCGCCTTTTATAGCCCAAAAATGAGTGCCAAGTACTCAGCTTGGTTGCAAGTACTTGGTGGTGCAAACTTGCTATAACAATACACCTCACCCCCTGGTGAAGTGAGCTTCACACCCACACCAGTAGCCTTGCTCGAAGGTTTGTATGCACTGTCAAATTGGAGGAGCCAAGATGTCATCACACTTAGACTAAAATCCAAACATCCCCAGTTTCTCGGTAGTCCAAGATAGGTAGAACGAGAGGGTGGGGAGAATTCAATACTTGAGCAAGATGTTCAGCACCAAATAAACTTGCAATCCTTTATTGATAGTTTATCTTTGAACCAAAAAGAATTACAACTTGAAGCTCAAAATGAGGCACAAAATGTTGATTAGGTACAAAGGGATTTCTTGGTCAAAACATTACCAACCATAGCCGAGAGCCCTAGAAAGCTTTGTAGTGAGATAGAGAAGAAATCATTCAAGACGAGCTTATCCACAGGAAATAATAAGCAGATGCGCCAAATCTCCCCCCAAGCTTGGGGAGCATCCCACCCTTTGAAGAATGTCACCCTTTTAATTACCTCTGATGCAGCAAGTAGCTCGATCACTGCACAATTAGTCAAATTGAAATCAAGGTCCTCCTAGTGTATCACTAGTTCTTCACCTTGAATCATCCACAGTGTATCATCTTGACAAAATATGAAGAGGGGAGAGGAGAAGAGTGGAGATGAGAAGATAGAGCACAGCTAGAGAGCACACCACAAATGACTAACTGTACACTAGATTTAGTTGAAAAAATAGAATATATATAAACCCTTTCAGGGTTAGGGTTAGGGAATCTAACCCTTTCCTTTATAGCACTCTATAAAGTTAGTGCTATGCACATATGATCATGTGATGGTGCTATGCACACATGATCACATGATGTTGAGCATGAACTCTCAACACCTTCCCTCAAGATTAACAGCATGAAGTAGGCCTTCCCTCAAGATGATGATTTCGGGGAATCGAAGAAGGACTAAGCATTACATTTTGTCACACCCCTTTAATGGGAATGTCCTTCCTCTGTGTCAAACCAAGAGCTAGTCGGTGTTTCTTGAATAGCTCTTTACCGAGTGGTTTGGTAAAGATGTCTGCAACATTCTCTTTGCTATCACAATGCTGCAGTGTGATGTCACCAAGTATCACTATTTCTCTAATGAAGTGCTCTCTGACATCAATGTGCTTTGGCTTGCAGTGATATACTAGATTTTTGGCCAATGCTTGAGTCGATTGATTATCACAGTATATCGTTTTTGGCTTTGAATCATCAAAGTAATCTGTTTTTGACAATAGTCTTCTGAGCCATATAGCCTCACATGCACTTGTAGTGAGTGCTCTATATTCTGCTTCAGTCAAAGATAAAGAAACAGTTGGTTGTTTGTTTGACAACCATGATATAGCACCTTGACCAAGGAAAAATGCATATCCCTATGTCGATCTCCTGGTCTCATGATCTCTGGCATAGTCACTGTCACAGTATCCATGCAGCCATGGATGACTTCCTCTGTATTCTATCCCAAACTGTCTTGTACCTCTGATGTATCTCAAGACTCTATTGGCTGCATGCCAGTGAGACTGCCATAAACTGTGCTAGTGATCTTACTGCATAACAAATATCTGGCCATGTGATTGTCAGATATATAAGAGATCCGATGAGTTGCCTGTAGTATCTGTCATTGACTGTAGGCTTTTCTAAATCTTTAGTAAGTTTCAAACTCTATTCCATGGGAGTGGCTGCAATGTTGCAATTTGCCATATGAAACTTCTTCAGGAGACTATCAACATACTTGAGCTGACTCATAAATGTGCCATCTAAATCTCTCCAGAACTCAATTCCAAGACAATAGTGCATAAGTCCAAGATCTTTCATGTCGAACTCTGTAGATAAGTCTTGTTTTAGTTTTTTGATGAAGCTATCCTTGCTTCCTGTCACAATCAGATCATGTACATACAAAAGTGCAATAGTAATGTCTTCCCCTTGAACTTTGTAGTAGAGAGTATGACCTGCATTGGACTTCATGTATCCCAGATCAGCAAAATACTTGTCAATTCTACTGTACCAACTTTTGGGTGCTTGCTTTAAGCCATAGAGACTTTTCTTGAGATGGCAAACCTTATTCTCCTGTCCTGGTTCAACATAACTTGCTGGTTGTTGCATATAGACCTCCTTGTTTAGATAACCATTGAGAAATGCATTCTTGACATCAAGCTGATACACATTCCATTTGCTGAGTGTTGCTAGTGATATCAAGAACCATATGGAATCCATCTTTGCTACTAGAGCATAAGTCTTATCATAGTCTTGACCATATTTTTGTGCAAATCCTTTTGCAACTAATCTGGCTTTGTATCTCTGAATACTACCATCTGGATTGTACTTCACTTTGTATACCCATTTGTTGGCTATGGCCTTCTTTCCTGGTGGAAGGTCGCATAATCCCAAGTGTTATTTTTATACAAAGCATCCATTTCTTCATTCATAGCAGTTTGCCATTCTAGCTTGTCTATTGCGTCTTCGAAGTACACTAGCTCTTCTGTAGCCATGATAGTAGTCATAAGAGCATAGTTGGTGGTTTCCACCTGAATTGCTTTGCCTTTCTGAGCATATGTCAATCTGGTTGGTGGTCTGCTTTCCCTAGTAGACCATCTGAGATGTTGTGGCTCTGCTTGGGGTGTTGCTGACAATTCTTGCTCTTCTTCATCAACCTATTCTGTAGATAACTGTGAAGTTGATGCTTCTATCTCCTGTGTAGGTGAGGCTTTCCATTCTGATTCCTCATCAAAGATTACATCTCTAGAGATAATGACTTTGTGGTTGATGGGATCATACAATTTGTATGCTTTGCTTTCTTCATTGTAGCCAACCATGATGCATTTGTGTGACTTCGCATCCAATTTCCTGCGATGATCATCATGTATGTGGGCATATGCTATGCAACCAAATATGTGGAGATGCCCAATGCATGGCTTGTGTCCAGTGAATGCTTCATAAGGAGTCATACCTTGTATCAGTTTGGTAGGAAGCTGATTAAGCAAGTAGTTTACTGTAGCTATTACTTCTGCCCAATACTAATTTGGAAGATGCTTTTCACTAAGCATTGCTCTAGCACTGTCTGCTAAAGTCTCTCTATCTTGTCTCCATGCTCCTCCAACACATATGACTCACACCCAAATATACACAAATGAGAGTAAGAGGGCTTCTTAACACTGCATATCTCTTCAGGATACCACCATCCAAACTCTTACTAGGTGATATATTGATCACATGCACTACAGTCTTCATTGCCTCAAACCAAAAACCACTAGAAAGACTTGCATTGGAAATCATACATTGCAACCTTTCCTGAATGGTTTGGTTAATATGTTCTACAACTGGATTTTTCTCTGGAGTACAAAACATGGCATGCTTATCTAGTACTGTAGCTAGCATTTTGTATAAGCATCCTCCCTTGACACCTTTTGCTACTAGCTGACATCTTTTGGATTTGTCTCTGATAGTGCATTCATCACCGTTGAAGATGACTTTGTAGTTGTGTTCTGTCATTTGACCTACTGACAAAAGGTTCTTGCTAAGCTTTGGAACATAGAGCACATCTTTGACTAATCCTTTTGTACTAGTGAAATTGTTCACAGGGATAACACCTGTCCCTTCGTTGTATTGTCTGCTATGTAGATGACATTCTTTTGACATTCTAATGGCTTCATTTCTGTGAACCATTCCTGATGATTTGTCATATGAGATGATGCACTGCTATCGATGTACCAAGGATTCTGTTCCACTTGGTCGACTTGATAGCTGAAATCTTCTTTGGGATTGAAATCAGTTTGATGCAATTCCTCACTTGCAAGAAACATATTTCCATGTTCATTTGCAAAATGACTGTGACTAGAATGTCCACCATGATGATTTCCTCTTCCTCGAGAATTCCCTCGATTACTACTGGATTGACTGCCTTGGTCGTACTACTTCTTGCGGCAATCTCTTTCATAGTGTCCAAACTTGTGATAGTAGTTGCACTAAATGTTTGACACATTGGTGGATGCATTCCCTCGTCCTTGAAATCTGCCTCGGTTGGAATGATTTCCTCTTTGCTTATTTTGATGTTGCTGAGGATGTTGTTGATGCTGATGCTGATTCTGACTTGGATTTTGTTGATGATGACCACTTTTCTGATATGATCTACCTCTGTTTCTACCTTTGCCTCTACTTTTGTCTGAAGCTATGAATGCTTGATCATTAGAAGAACCTTTACGTGCTTGAATGGCCTGAGTCCTGAGTTCTTCACCAAGTAGAACTGATTGAATATCTTCTAGTGTTGGAATTTGTCGTTGGATGGCAATACTCTGGACTAGATTCTCATATCCTTCTCCTAGTCCATTCAGGATGACTTGAACCATTTCTGTAAGATTCATAGTCTCTCTTGCTGTTGCAAGTTGATTGTTGTAGTCTTGGATGCAGAGTACATAAGCATGACTGGTTTCACTGCTATTGCGAAAACTCTGGTTGATCTGGTTTCTCAGGGTGAGAATCCTAGATGTGTTCTTGGACTCATAGAGAGCTGCAAACATATCCCATGCTTCTTTTGATGTCTTGACTGTGTTGAGCTATCCTAGCATGACATCTTGCACATTCTGCATGATCAGGTGATAGGCATACTTGTCTTTCTTATCCCATTCTGCTTGAGCTTGAGCAATGATGGCAGGATCTGCTACTGGTGTGAAAACTGTTTGTGTAGATGTAGATCATGATGTAGATCCCATTGCTGGGGCTATGACAACAGATGGAGTAGAGCTACTGGTGGCTGGATCGGCCAATGGTCGAGGTATAGATCCATCAACATACTCCCATTTGTCCTGAAGCACAAGAATGGTCTCCATTCGGTATTTCCATGTACCGTAATTGGAATTGTCTAATGTAGTAGATGCCTCTAGATTGAGGTTGCTAGTCGACATGGTGCAAGAAATGTACCCAAAAGCGTCATGAAAATGTCTGTATGAGTCAACTGCAAAGACACTAAAGATGCCAAGTGAGATCTCTATACCATCGGTGAAGATAGAACTGCAGTATATAAAATCTGATCTGTATTACAAGGCTTGTGGCAATGATGCCAGGAATAGCCAAGAGGCTTTACAAGGCTGAAAATGATGTGCATGATGCCGTGAGATAGCCAAATAGGCTTTACAATGGTGGCATGTGTGTGTGAAATCAAATGCTATCTGCCCACTGAATCAATCTGCAATGCCTCTGAAAGCTGACGTCTGCCCACTGAACTGATGAACATAAGGTTGCAGGTAATGTAATGATGTGAAATCGGATGTGAGCATATGGACTGACTCCGAGTAGGTACTAGTCGGGAATTTCGGGCATGGCTTAGATTGGCAACTTGGGGAATTCAAAGCGTCCCCTTTATGGCGATCTAGTCTACTCTGATCTAGATCTAAACCAACCGTCGATCGATGAAAGAACAGCAAATAATTCCTTTTCTTTTGTTCTTTTTAAATGCTGGGTCAGATGCGTCGATGTAGAGGCAAATGTGTGTGAAGGAAGTGGTTTTGTCAGCGAGGCTCAAATGTGAGTGTAACTTGCACTGAAATGTACACATGATGTGACAAGCACGTAGAGCACGAAAAAATGAGCGACTTTCCTTTTGGGAGCACCCTCAAATTCTTCCTGGATCAAGAGATATGACTAGATCTAGGTGGAGGGGCAAAAGGAGTGCAAATGGTGCTCAATGATGATGTGTCACTGTGAGTCACATGTAGTGATGATGTGGCACTGTGCCTAGCAAGAGGTGTGCCAGTGAAGCTCTGTGCTGAGGTGGCAGGAGTGTGCACATGCAGTGTGTGCACAATGTGCCTGGCAAGGGACTGTGCCTGCAGGGGCCAGTGCTGAGGTGGCACAGATGATGTCAGTAAGGTGACATGGCAATGCTGACATGGCACTGATGAAATGTCCTTGATGACATGGCATAGGTGATGTGGTAGTCGGTGATGATGTGGCTATTGACGTGGCTGTTGCGGATGTGGCAGATAGGATGACAAAGTAATGATGTGGCAGTCAGCTACCACGTGTCAGGATAATGTGGTGATGTGGCACTTGGGTGGGATAAGATTGCCACGTGGCAATATGTGGACCAAACCCAATTGTGAATTAACTTGACCCGGGTTGATCTAACCAACCCTAACCTTTCCTGACTGTACCCGGGCTCTCTGGACCCAAGGTCGGTGTGGTTTGAAGAGGACCACGTGGCCTTATCTGCCCCATGGCAGTTTCTCTCTCAGAGAAGAGAGTCGACGGAGGCAACCTTCTCGGAGAGGAAGTGCGCTCTGTGGCTATGCTTCAATAAGGCTGGTAGCTGAGCCTTAGGCTCAAAGTAGCATCTCAAAGTAGCATGTAGGTCAGTGCCATTGCATCAGTGGAGCAACCCGTGGATGCAGAAGCCATCGATGGAGGCGGTCCGTTGGCCTTGTTGGAGCTGGCTAGTGAGAAGTCATCCCTGAGCATGCATGTAGGGTTGTAATTGCCTTGGAGGTTGTAGAGCGGTGTGTTGAAGTAGAGATCGGGTTGTTGCTGTCAATGGAGACAATTGCTCGTCACTGTGGGTCGTCGTGTTGATTGTAGAGAGCCTTTGCTAGTCATCGTGCAGGTTGTGTAGTTGAAGATGAAGTCGCAAGAGTACGCTACTGGAAAGGCGACGTTGAGTGGGTGGTTGCCATAGGTTGGAGCTGCTCATTGGAGGAGAGGCAGCCGCTCATGTTGAGAAGTTGGAAAGGTCATTGTAGATGGCTTTGTAGAGATGACTTCTCATGCATCACCCACAGAGTTGGAGTTGCAGGAGTGTTGGCACTGGAGCATCTCGGTTGGATGGCAATACTCTGGACTAGATTCTCATATTCTTCTCCTCTCCTCTCTTCATATTTTGTCATGGTATCAGAGCTTGTAGAAGAGGAGCCAGAGATGGAGTCATGCTTGCTGAGTGTGGATTCATTGTTGGACGGTTTACCAAAGGTTTGAGATGAGAGCAGTCATAGGAGGAGCGCTGGAGCTGTAGTTGGGCTAAGCGATGGCTATGCAGAAGCATCTGGAGGTGACTCAAAGATGCAGTTCGATGGAGTGTTGATATTCGATGCCTTGTCGAAGCATGTTGAAGGTCGCGTGAAGAGCTTGCCCAAACGGTTGGAGCTGCCTCATGAATGAAGAGGATCTGACTTGTTTGGCAAGCTTGGTCAGTGAAGATGAAGCTTGTCAATGGAGTGCTGAAGTTTGCAAAGGCTTTCTATTCTTCTCAAAGCCAAAGGAGCATAGTCTCCCTTAAGGAGACCTTCTCACTGCTAAGAGAGTTTCTACTATCTGTCTTCTTACAGATCTCTCGAACTCATGAACCTCTCAAGTTCACTAAAGAAGAAAAAACTCTCTATCTCTCTGGGATTAAGAACACTCATCGACTCTCTTTCTCACAAGCTCTTTCTCTCACCATGAAAACATAAGCTCTCAATCAGAATTCTCTCAAGAAATGAAGGAGCATATCTCTCTCTCTCACATTGGAAGTCTCACAAAATGAATTGAAATCCTCACAAGGAAATCTCAAGAAATGAACGGAAATCTCTTAAGAGATGGAAATTTTCTCTCAAATGGACAGATGAAGATCTCTCACCGGAAATGGACTCTCACGGAGAAGACTCAAGAGAACTCTCAATCTCACAATCTCTCTCGGACTCTCAAGAATCTCAATATCTCAGCGGAAGACAAGGAAGCTCTGATACCATTACAAAATATAAAGAGGGGAGAGGAGAAAAGTGGAGATGAGAAGAGAGGTCACCGCTAGAGAGCACACCACAAATGACTAACTGTACACTAGATTTAGTTGAAAAAATAGAATATATACAAACCCTTTTAAGGTTAGGGTTAAGGAATCTAACCCTTTCCTTTATAACACTCTATAAGGTTAGTGCTATGCACATATGATCACGTGATGGTGCTATGCACACATGATCACATGATGTTTAACGTGAACTCTCAACACATCCCACCCATTGTCTCCTTGAACAATGCATTGTACAATCAGTTGTTGAAGATCGACATGAAGATCAAGAAAGAGATCTTGCCAATTGGTAGCTATAATGAGCAGAGGACCGAGAACCAAATCCTTGAACTCGTCGAGAAGTGACATAAATATCCACCCTCCTCGTGTGGGATGCATCCAAGGAGTGAGCTTGAAAAAGTTCAGAATCTATGATCTAGTATCATATATGAATAGAGCACATGAAATGAAGTACTTTTGCTTTATACAACAAGATAAAACTCCCTATGGTTAGAGAGTTACAGTTCATGAGATTTCACCATATAAGCAATATCATTACACTTTCATCACTTCCTATTTGTTGGCCCATTGGTAAGTCTTCCTTTTAGGAATGGGGAGCTCTTGGGTTCAATTTCCACTCCTTAATAAAAAGGGAGGAGAGGAGAGGAGAGGAGAAGAGAAGAGAAAGAAAAAGAGAAGGAGAAGTGAGGATGGGGGCGCAAAATCTTTTGCAGGAGCCCAAAAAGTCTATCTGCGATGCGCAGATGTGTTAGCCGCAACCAGGGGGTGTATGGGTGTTGCAGATGCGTAGGAGCAATTTTGCAGGTGCGGTCGACCAAAAGATGCATGGCACTGCACAGAAGACGTGCACAAACCTAGAAGATGTGTAGGAACCGTAGGCTAAAGGCGAAGGAACCACATGCTAAAGGCACAGAAACTGAGAAGTTTTGCAACCATAGACATGAAGAACTTTGAGTAGAAGATATGCGGATTGGAGGCGTGAAAGCAAAGAACCACACACGAAAGGTATTGCAAAACTACATTCAACCGTAGGAGTAATGAAATTTACACCACTAGCCATGGAGATTTTGATCCCAGTAGCCACACCAGTTCTATTAAATAGAAAAGAATTCAATGCATGAGGCTAGATGCTAGGCATGGTGACACTCGAGGGCCATGGAGGAAAAGGGAACGTGAGGGAAGAAGCGTTAACATAGGTGGGGAAAAAGGATTAAGAGGGGTGGGAATGAAGAGGGGGACTATGGCACAAGGGGGAAGGAAGAGGGGGAAGAGGAGCATGTACATGATGGGAGGTGGAATGTAGAGATGGAGACATCAAGGGAAGAGAATCATGCTTATTGGAGGGATGGGGGGGGAAATCAAAGTACTAGCTAGGTGGCTTTACAAGAATGAGCATGTTCCATCAAGGAATAGCCCCCTCCTTTTATAACCAAGAGAGGGGGTCTCTCCCAATAAATGCATCCTCCCACATGCATGGTGTGTGTGGAAGAGTGTCCCATGTGGGCTAGGTAATTATGCACTCTCAATTGTGTGCAACAACCCTTTGCCTCGGTTTTCCACATACATCAACCCCCATATCCCAAGTCTATGATACTCCCTTGGTCTCTTTCCAATTTTATAATACATTCAAACATCTAGGAGGACAAGTGGAGGATTGGCACAAGGAATCTTGCCACCTCATCCTACTTTCCCATTATTTAACTTGCATTCTTGGACTTTCTACAACCCCCCCTACATGGGTCTATCTTGGATGGAGGGAATAATCCAATATAATATCCATCTCCAACTTTTTTATATTACTTTCCCATGGTCCTTGGGCCATATCTCACTAAATGCAGGCATGGGACTGCCTAGGTGGAGGGGTGGTGCATGGAGGACCCATGCTACCTTATCATTTTATATTATTACTGCCATGGATTATGTACAACACACCTTATGGGTCCTCTTACATGGAAGGGTGGCACATGGTCATGCCCTGCCACCTCAACCCTGGGCCTTATGCACACTAGATTTTATTATACTATTGCCACACATACAAGCACACACACATATTTATGCCTTTTACTTTGGTTAAATTTATCCATAACATTGTGCATGAGACGAAGTGAAAACGTGGTTAAATGCGACTTCGACCATTGAAAGCATATCGAATGTGAAATATAATTTTAATATTCTTCCATATAGGTGGGATTGATGTGTTTGAAAAGTATCAGTACATCATGTATATGCACATTCAAATAACACACCTCAGAGCATGCTTTTTGAACATGGTCATTAGGGGAGAATTGGCATCTCAAAAGGGCCTCATAAGGAATGGATTAAGAAATGGATTAGTCCTAATGAAAGGGCCAAGGTAGGTCCCAAAAAGTCCTAAACCCCCCTCACCTAGGTGGGTTAAGCCCACAAGTGACCCCACCTCTTACACAACTCTTACTCCTAGGTGGGAATCAAAAAATGCAAAATTCAAAAATTCGAATTTTGAATTCCCTCCCTCCTTCTCTCTCCTCCCTCCAAGGGAAGGCAAGGAGATTCCTATCAAACCACAATCTCGACAAAGAGAAACATACATTGTCTCAAAGTAGTTTGGGTTGGGAATACTGGAAAGCATTGTGTGAATGCACAACCAATAAGGGTTCTCATCCTCAAGTAGCAACTTTGAGAGCTAAAGTATGGACAAAGGTAGATGCATTGATAAAATTGCTTTGCTAGGTTCAAATTGATGAGATGTATTATGAAAGGTTCAGGATGACTGTAAAGTTTATGCAATTAATGGTGAAAGCATGGGGGGAGTCGTACATTATGCATTACATGGTAATCTTGGCACCATCGTAATATTTAGCACTTGCTTTATAAATAGTCTTTGTTGTTGATTTGATTCTCATCCTGTTTGCAACATATTCTCTATGCACACGGACCATGGTTTGTACAAAATTGGGGTCCTTTGTCAATTTGGAATACACAAGGCATGGAGAAGTCACACTGTAGAGCCAAGGTAGCCTACTTCAAGAACTCAAGGCATGGTGGTGGTATCACTCACAGCAATGCATTGCATGAGATGTTCGACTAGTTTTTTAGATGTTTACTAGGAAGGACTTTGAAGTCTGAAAAGGCAAAGGCATCAAAACTTGCAAAAGCAGTTCAAATTGTATCAAAGAATAGGAGGCATAGTGCTTGGAAAGCATCCATAGGGAGTCAAGGAGTTGCACATTAGTTGCAAGCTAGAGTGAGAGAAGGCAGCAGATGGGTCAACCACCAATAGAAGCTATGGAGTAATTGTATACAAATATGAAATAAATATATTGCCTATTTTGACCACAGTTTGTGTACTCACTCTTTAATATCTTGCTTTCTTTGACCACAATTTTTGTACTCACACGACGTTGGGGAAAGTGGGGACATGGTGAAGGAGGGCGGCAAGAAGGGAGGGGTGTGGGGTGGGGCAAGGGGAGGGGTGGAGTGGTAGCAAGGGTGGGGGGAGGGGGGGATGGGGGTATGGGGGAGGGCAATGGGTGTGGGCAGGGCATGTAGGGGGAGGGCATGGGGGGGAGGGCAACGAGGGTGGGGGGGGTTGGAGGGGTTAGGGTGGGGGCACGATGAAACCCTAGATGTAATTAAAAGGGATGTCAAAACATGATGGGACCTTATAAAAAGTTAAAAAAAACCCCCTAACTCTCATTATGCAATGGCAAGAGTGAAGAACACAGCTAGACCCACTGGATGCCGCCTCCACCCTTCCTCCTCTAGCTCCACCACCTCTATGGCATCCACACACACGAACCTATCCGGGTCTCCGGTGGTGACTCCCCTGACTCTTGTGAGCCCTCCCCCAACTCCCCCAAGTCCCGTGAGCCCACTCCCTAATCTCTTGAGCCTTCTTCTCCTCCCAAGTCCTGTGAGCCCACTCCCTAGCCCCAAGAGCATGAGCCTTCCCCTCAGCCTTCTCCCCAGCCTTCCCCTCAGCCTCAGCCTCAGCATGACCCTCAACCTTCCCCTTAGCCTGAGCCTTCCCCTTAGCCTCCTCAGCCTGACCCTCAACCTTCCCCTGAAACTTCCCCTTAGCCTTCCCCTCGGCCTTCCCCTCCCCACGAGATCCCTCTCCCGATCAACAAACCAAATGTGTTCGATAACCTCTCGGATATAGAGAGGCTTCCTGAGGGTCAACAGACTACCAGGAAGAGCACCATCTTCCCTCTCCTGGAGGTATAGCCCATGGCTAAGATGACTCATGTGCCCATGAGGAGGGTAAAGTAGACTCCGAGGAAGCCCCATCCCAAAGAAGGCTAAATCTCCAGACATCAGTGAGAGGAGGACTCGGAGGAGGACCAACGCAGACATGAGCAATGAAAGAATTTCAAGGTAGATAAGAGGCTGTGGGAAGGTGTTAGGGTACCTATAAGGCTTCCACCAGGAGTCAGGAAGCTGTATCGAGAAAAACTAGGAGCACGGGCCCTGAGGGAGATCAGGCAAATGTAGAAGACCACCGACAACTTGATCCCACATGCTCCCTTCCAACGTGTGGTATGAGAGATCGCACAGGGATACAAGGATGATGTGTGCTTCAGCATAGGAGCTATGGGGGCACTCCAAGAGGCTGTAGATCAAGTGACCACTGCTCTGTTCAAGGACGCCAACTTGTGTGCCATCCATGCAAAGCATGTCATGGTCATGGACAAGGACATGGCTCTGGTGAAGCAGCTATAGAGTGACCCAAGTTTGAATCCCTAGATTCTCTTGCAACCCACTCTTAGGACTTAGACCACCTGCTGCCCTTGAAGGCACTATCTTGTATCTAAGGCCCAAGGGTCGATTTTTTTAAATAAAACGTATTGACATTCTCTACACTTGCACTGTTGTATATTTTCCATTTCAATGCTTGCAGTAAATGATCATTTTAAGTTAAGTTTTAAATTCTGTCAAATCCTGAAGGAATTTCACCATCGCGCAAAAGGGAAAAGTGTTCGGCACATCGCCAGGACCTAGAAAGCTGATGAAAGCCCTTATTGAGGCCTTTTAGCAGCAAAAAGGATGGGTGAAATAGTGCGCATAGTAATCTAGCATTACATCAAGAAAGTCGGCCAAAGAAATAGTGATATCTCCCTCGTCTATGGTTGAATTGAGCTTAAATTTTGGTAGCAGCTATCCCTAAGTGTTGTCCAAGTGTGGCTAATAGGGTAGGTCGAAATTATGAGTGTAGAGGAAAAATTTTGAGGAAGTCTGGTGACCAAAGAACAAGGCAACACGATAGCTAAAAGTACAATTCCGTAGAAGGATTTTGAAAGTTAATAGTCAGATGTGAAGAAATCAATGTTGCTAGATTTGGGCAAAATTGAGGAAAATGGGATAGACATGGAAGAGTTGGAAGAAGGTTGAAGAAGATGAGGACGAGATGGCATTAGGACGTGGGTAGAGGCTCAAGGAGGGTGGAAAGGCTCTGATACCACATGGATTAGCATGGAGACAAGATGTACATATCAAGATGATGAAAAGGGAGAGTTTATTCATGAGAGATATGCCCAATATATAGGCATAAGTTATATCCAAGAGTGACATCATATGTGAGCTTAAGAGAGCATCTCTAGATCCAGTTCTCTCTCAATCACACACCACACTCCTAGATTCACTCATTCACACCTACTAACTGACACATCATCAGTCACACCTAACTCAGGCACACCTACACACACCATGTGGTCACACACTCACAACCATAGACCTTAGGACCGTTGGTATGATCCATTACATCAATTTGTCCTTCAAACACTTGGTGAACAATGGGGTTTATGACAACTTTGACCATCCAAAGCATATACGATGAGCACAATACTTTGCATGAATCTCAACATAGGTGGTATTTATGTGCTTTTAAAGTATCGTGCTCATTGGGTATGCATGGTTTGAATGAAACATCTCAGAGTGTGTGTTTTTATGGTTGTGCATAAGACTTGGTGGACAACATGGTTATGGCGACTTCCACCATTGAAAGAATATTTGATGGGCATGATACTTCATACTCTCCTCAACCTAAGTGATATTTAATTGTGTGCATAGTATCATTCTCATTAGGTATGACATGTTCAAATAACACACCTAAGAGTATGTTTTTTTACGATTGTGCATAAGACTAGATGAAAAATAGGATTGAATGTGACTTCGACCATCCAAAGAATATCTTATGTGCATGATACCTTGAAAATGCCTCAGTATAGGTATTATTGATATGCAAAGTATCTACAATCAATTATGTGTGCATTCTAATGACAAATGGGATTTATGGTGACTTATGACCATCCAAAGCATATCTTATGGGCATGGTATTTTTTACATGCCTCAATATAGGTGGGATTGATGTGCATGCAAAGTATAGTTCCCATCGTGTATGTGCATGTTTGAATAGACTCCAACCTTTTGGATCTCTCCTCTTATTTTTTTAGCTCTATAGGGGCGAGAAGCCGGCAAGAATGAGAATGTGGGTTGCCATGTTGATGCTCCTTAGGGATCCACATTGTCATCATAAGATCTTTGAGCTTGCAGTAGTCCCTCTTGATCCCATATTTCTGGTGCCTTCATCAATTACATCCTCTAGCCTATTCGAATTCCATTGTCTCATGATAATAAAGTGATATATTTTCTCTGGAGCAAATGTGAGTAGGACCATAGTGTCTTGGAGATCTGTTTTTGTTGGGCCCAAGTTTCATTTGAGAAATTTACTAGTAAAAATAATTCATAATGTGATTGGAAGGTTCTTGTGTGCCTTCCATTGTGTCTGGCATAGTTCGTGTGACTTGTGTAGCTATCACAAAGCTTAATGCTGAGTTTCTTACAAAGGAAGGTTCTTGTGTAGCTTCCAAAGTGGATTCTATTTGTGTCTTGGCAAGTTCTTGTGTAATTGTCTCTTTTTTGGAGTAGGTTCTTGTGTAACTGCTATTTTCCTTGAAGATGATGCAATGAATTCAAAGGCATTTTGGTAGATTGGTAGTCGAGTAGGTTCTTGTGTTATTGCGTCCTCTTTCTTTGAGATAAGTTCTTTTGTAACTACCCAATAGGAGGTAGAGGATGATCTTTGTGTGTCATCCTCTTGTAGTGGTGCTCCTCCCTTGTCCTTGTGAGTAGATTCTTGTGGTTCAAAATATACCTTTTTCAATGTGGGTTCTTGTGGTTCTGCTCTCCAATATTTGCCTTGATTTTTCATAATTGATAGGCCCGTTGTTCGCATGTCATTTGTTGAGGATGAATATTTTAGAGGCTTGGGCTTGCATTCCTTCTTTTGCTCATTATTTAGCACCTTCTCGTTGCTACTTGAAGATTATGGAGGTACTCTTGTTGCACTAAGTACATTGGGTACCCAAATCTAGGTGTTTCCAAGGTAATATCCTTGGGCCTCTAGTAGTCTTGTGGGAACCCAACGGTATTGCACCTTCCTTTTTGGATGACATCGTTTGGTCCTTTGATTTCAAGGTTTGTTGTTTACATAGTGGGGTGGATTTTTATGTCAAGATTTTCCTCGAACCCAAATATATGATTCACCATCAAAGTACCCTTGGGCTTGTAGTATATCCTTTCCAACCCACAACTTGGTTGCTCTTCTTCTTTGTTTTCTTTGTTGGTGAGGTTCTTGGAAAGGTTGAGAAGTGGAAGTTGATGTTGATGCTTGAATGTTGGGCCAGTTGGTAGTTCTTAGCACATGTCGTTGGGTTAACCCATCACCAAATAACCCTTTGTAATTGTCTTGCATCAGCTTTTACCAATAATGGTGGGTTCCGTTAAGGTACCTGCAAGAGTTACAAAAAACTTGCAAGGCACAATATAATTGTCCAAGGAAACATTCAATGTTAAAGAACCAATAACCTTAATAAAGGTATCCTATTTTAATTGAATTTCATAATCACATACTTCAAGGTGTACTTGGACAAGATGATTTAATGTCTTCCAGAAGATGAGGTTGTAGCTTGCTCGCCAATCTACCATGGCATGTATTGACAAGTTGCATCTGCTGATGTCAGCTCTACCCAAAGCTGAGTATCTGATTAGGATCAATGGCATTGCAAATTCAAAGTTCAATTTGATTAGGTAGTACTGCTTTTATGATGTAAAAAGGTGTAATGGAGATAAGTTGTTCATCATCAAGGTACATCATCTGAGTGCCCTCAGTAGTTATATGCATCCAATTAAGTGAGTCTCCTAGTTTTGGTAAAGGATCACATCAAGGTTCATCAAGACTCTTCTCATTGTCCTCTTTCTCATATTTTTAACCATATTTACCAGCACGGACCTATTGGTGGTATTCGATTCAACTGCAAGTAGATTTCTAGACATACTGTGAGCCTTCCATGTTTGGAGATCAACCCTCATGACTTGTTGTCCTTTCCTTAGATAAATGTTGTTGGAGTGCCAATCATGGATCAATCGGGCCATACTCAAGAAAGGTCTCTCTAGTATAGCCTCATACCCAAGGTTGTTTTGGAAATCCATTACAACAAGTCAGGCCCGATATGTGAGACCAAAGGTTTTGATTTTAATGTCCTTGAGTACTCCTATGGGATGAGCCATGCCTCCATGAGCTAATTTAACTACTAAGGAAGTACTCTATTGATCGGGAGATGATGCTTACACTTGCTCCTCCATCTAAGATTACCATCGATTTTAGATCATGGAAGGATATTGGTATCACTACCTTCATGTCATCACTCTCCAAGTATTGGCCTAGTTTGTTGACTGGAACCCTTGGAAGGTCTTCAGCTTGATTGGGAGATTCACATCATTGTTAGAATTAGTTGACTGGGGTGTCACTATTTGCCCATTCATCCAATATGAGAGGTCTCTCCATAGAGTAGGATTATCCCGTAATAGTGTCACTATGGTCACCATGATCTCAATGGATAGCAATGAGGCTAATCATGTGATGTCTTATGGACTAGTGTCAATAGGCTCCATGCCTATTGATTCCAACTCTTATGATCCAGATAAGGACATGTTGTCATCCCCCTTTAGTTTTTGCAAGGCGGGGTCATCTTCAAACATCTCTTGCAATATGGTGGCTCCCTTAGTTGAAGGGCATGACACATCTTCTTCATCTACACTTTTAGGTATACAATAAGCCAATTTCCTTTCAAGAGAAATTTAAATATTAACATGGAAGCAGTAAACACAAAATTTGGTATCACGAGCACCATAGATCATGGATGATGGAAGTCCAAGAAATGCATGCAAGATTTTTACTTACATTTTGCAGCTCATGGAAATTCCAAACTCCTGACTATCTTATCAACCTCTCTATAGCAAGCATATCCTAGCCCTTTAGGTCAATCTAATTTACTATCACCACTCTTATCATCAACTTCTTGCTACTCTTTGCCAGCTTGTATGCCTATAGTAACACTTCCTTTCATTGAGGGTCCTCTTCATCCTGCTTGCACGTCACAACCTAGGGAGGCAACTATATTAGTGTGAGTAAGCCCCAAGGGTGCAACAAATATTGTGGTAGATTGGAATGTACTGGCCATCTTGTATACTATAGTGACTTATAATGTTGGATTGATTTGCGTTGTCACCATATTGGGGATAGTTGTTTCCACTAAAGGTTGATTAAATGTAATGAGCTAATGTTTGTTTATTTTTGATGCAGTATAATTATATCTTGGTTTCCTCTAAATTTTGGAAAGTGTGTATATATCATAGATTACCTGCTTTCTACATGGCTCAATAACAATAAAAGTAAATAGAAGATATATGCAATCTCTCCACATAGACAATGTATGAGTTATTGTTTTTTCCTATTATGAGGAGTAAGTGACACCACAACCTCATATTTACTTTTGCAAGAGGTAAGATGTAGTCAAATAATAAAGATTCTTAATTGGCCATGTAGGAAACATTGGAGTTTGGTGGCTTTGGACCTACAAGACAAGAAATGCTATTTTGCCAATTCAATGGCAACATATCATGGCAATGTGTTAGCATAAGTGTACTCTTAATGCATTGTAACTTTTGTGGTACACTTACTCTTAATGCATTGTAACTTTCATGGTATGTATCTTTTGTGATGCACTTATTCATTCCCTTGTATGTTATGATGGATAGGTCTACATCAAGGTTAATAGGTGCAATCAAACAAGTCACAAAGTATGATGGTGACTTGTAGGAAGCAATGGACTTACATAGATGTGAGGTTGTAGAGCAAAATGATGCACACAACTATGGGTGGAGAGTGTGCTACAACTGCAAGTTGCTCCTTGATGATTTATTTGATGTGAAGGGCTCACAATCCTCAATGTCTACATATTTCGATGCAAAACTATATACATTTGTGGCTCATACCATTTAATACATAATTGCTCAACCTCCAATTGAAGTAAATGAGACACCCAAGTCTGCATCAAAGGCTCTTGAGGAAGTAGAGACTCAATATACTCCCAATCCATCACAGCCTTTAAAAGATTCTACTCCCGAAGCATCACAATCGAGTCCAGTCGCCAAAAAAGTAGAGATTCAACATACGCCCAAGGAGTATAAATCCAAAGCATCAAAAGGGAGTCCACTCAAGGAAGTAGAGACTCAATCTACATCCAAAGCATCACACCATTTTGGGGAGTCTTCTATGCCCAAAGCATCCCAAAAAAGTCCATGAGTGGAAGTAGAGACTCATTTTACTCTGCAAGCATCATAGCCTCTCAAGGAGTCTATGCCCAAGAATCACAATCTACCCCACACTCAAAAGAAGAGATTCAATATATGCCCAAATAATCACAACCTCCACTAGATTTTATGCCTAAACCATCACAAGTGAGTCCACGCTTGGAAGTAGACAAATTCTATGCTCGAAGGAAGAGTCCATATATGCCTAAGCATCAAATCCATGAGAGAAAGAGTCTGCTTCCAAAGCATCACAACAGAGTCGACAGCAAGCATCAAAGTCCACTTCATTGTGAAGCTTTATGATGGGATTTAGCATGTACATGAGTTTTTTTTGAAGTAGGAAACACTTTATTGGCAAGTGATGCATGTACAAGTGCAAAGTCACAAAACTTTGTATTTGTGATTTTGTTTCTCATAATGTTATTTTGGTTGATTTTATTAAATGTGTGAATCCATTATGGGTTTTGTCATGGATACATATTAAATGTATGACTTATTTTGATTGGCTCACAATGTTATTTTGGTTGATTTTGTTAAATATGTGAATACATAGGGGGCATTTACTCATGGATACATAAGGGACATTTATCATGGATACATATTAAATGTGTGATGATGAAAAAAATCATCTTTCAATCCAATCTATTATATACATAAAACTCATGGTAATAATATAATAATTATTGGCACTTGTTACCTCACACTATCTACTAGTAGAGTGTTCTCGTCATCAACAACTCCTACTCTCTCAATTAATTGGTTTCACTTTATTGAAAGTCTAACTTATTATACATAATAAGCATCTCATAATAGGAATCTGATAATTATATCATTCTTTTCTTCCTTTAAAGTTTGACATATTATATATAATAAATATCTCATGATATGAATGTGATAATTATATTATTCTTGTCTTCAATCACTTTATTTCATAGATGTAAATTTATTCAAAATCTATCCTCTCATATGTCTCAATTATGGTCTTGCATCTTTTACGTCACTCAATCCACAACTAACCTCACTAAATTTATTTAATCGGTTTCACTATATTTGAAGTATAACTTATTATATACAATAAATATCTCACCCCCCGAACTTGCATCGACTTCCCAATCTTTTGTCGCCCCACCCAAATCTTCATCGTGCAATGCGACAGAAGAGAGGGATGGGATGTGAATGGAAGGTGCAATGACAGAGGGATGGGAATGTGACAAAAGGAGAGGGATGGGGCATGATGGACGGAGGGGATGAGGGAAGGAGCAACGAAAGATTCGGGCAGGGCGACGGAAGTTTGGGAAAATGATGCAAGTTTGGGCGGTGATTGGGAGATTAAGGAGTGGGGAGAAAGGGGAGGGACAGGAATGTGACAGAAGGAGAGGGATGGGGTGCGATGGAAGGAGGGAATGAGGGAAAGAAGTATCCCCTTTCCTTATTCCCTAGCGACCACAGCTGCCAAGGAATAAGGGAAAGGGGTTAGTGAAACCCTCTCCCCTTCTTCCCTGGCGACTGATTGCTAGGGAATAAGGGGAAGGGGTAGTGAAAACCCCTCCCCTTATTCCCTGGTGGTGGCTAGGACCACCACAGAATAAGGGAAGGGGGTTAGTTAATTAATTAGTTAATTAATAAGGGGAGGGGTTATAGGGGAGCGGGCTAGTTAATTTATTAATTAGCTAATTATTTATTTATTAGTTAATTAGTTAGTAAACCCTCTCCCCTTATTCTTTGGCAACCGTGACCGCTAGGAATAAGGGGAGGGGGTTAGTAAATTAATTAGTTAATTTATTAATTAGCTAATTATTTAGTTCTTAGTTAATTAGTTAATAGACCCTCACCCCTTATTCCTTGGCAATCGTGGCCGCTAGGGAATAAGGGGAGGGGTTATAGGGAGTGGGTTAGTAAATTAATTAGTTAATTAATTAATTAGCTAATTATTTAGTTGATTAGTTACTTAGTTAATTAGTTATTAGTTAATCCAACGTAAAGGGGAGAGGGAGGGTTTAAATTAATTGAATATATTTAATTTATTTTAAAGTATTGAAGATAACTTATTAAAATGTATATATATATGTATATATGTAGACACACACACACACACACACACACACACATATATATATATATATATATGTATAACATATATGTATATGTATACATATATATATATCTATGTATATGTATACATATATATATATATATATATATTAGAAAAAAAAAGAAGGATTTTTTTGGATGTCTACCATTTCACCATTTTATTTTTAATTATTTTATCTTAGTTTATAATTTATGTGTTTACATAATCTTTATTTCAATAGTTTGTATCTACAAATCTTGTATTGAAGTTAACTTATCAAAATGTATATATATATATGCATACATATATCTATATAAGACAAACAAAATCATTAGTTTGTATATATTTTTTATTTAAATCAAAATTAATGAATTTAATATATAATTTTTTAAAAAATTTTTAAATTTAAGTTTATCTTAGATAATGTATTTATATTTTGAATTTTTAATTTATTTTAGATTAAATGTATATTTAATTTAGTTTAAAATGTTTTGCTATATATATATATATATATATATATATGCATATATATATGAATATATATGTACATACATTTATGTATATATATATAAGAGAAAAAATGAAGGATTTTATTTTTTGTCTATCATTTTATCATTTTATTTTTTATTATTTTACCTTAGTTTATAATTTATGTGTTTGCATAATATCTATTTCATTAGTTTGTAGTTTTGATTTAATCTTTAATTTTCAATTCATTTTTTTAATAACTCTTGTCTTCATGTAACCTATTAAGATGAATTGGAAAAAGAAATGATTTCTTGCGTTTTCTTCGATTTGACGATTGGTATAGCTTAGATTAGCATAGATTAGTTTATCCATAGATGTGAGAACTCTAAAACAACCAATCAAAGCCATGCTAAAAAATTTCTAACTAGTTCCTAATTGGCATCATTCCTATGTTCACATGCGGTTTTGTTAGATATCAATGCTCCACTCTCATGTAACTATGCCGGAACCAGCTAACTCTACTTGTAAGCCCCCCATATGAGGAGAAGGCATTTGAGTAGCTCAGTTATCCAGTAGGTCCTAGTTTGGACACCAGATGGGGGCCATGTGTGGCCTGATGGTTGGACGGAGTTGGCACACTGCCAACTAGGCTACATGCAAGTGCAGGAAGGCATCCCATGACTGACCGCATTGAAGGTAGATGGAGCATTTCCCAAGGCAGACCACTCTCTGGTTGCGGGGCCCGTTTGGAGTCCCAGATGATCCCAAATGGCTGTGGGCCAAACGGTAACCATAGGTTAGTTGCTCTATTTTGTGCACCGGTTCTATCATGTGGTCGGCGGCCTATTTTCGGACCGACCCCCAGTCGACCATTTTGGGTGGACTGGGTCAGTTACCACATTGGATCTAACCGACTACGACTAGTGGCTATATAAGAGCAAGCTCGTGAAGCCCATTTCATCACTGGCTACAGCAACCATGATTCCTTAGCATCCAGCCTTCGTCCTCTACTGTTTCTAGCTCGCCATCAAAGGTTCTTTCACAGAGTGCACGGTTGGGAGGCAGAGCCATCTATTGTATCAGTTCTATAGTAATCAAATTTTTGATTCTCCATACTATCTGGTTTTTGCTCTTGCATATGAGATCCTGTTACCTATTAACCAGAGATGTTGTATTGTTTTCTTACATATCAGAGCCTGGACTCTAGCAAGAAGATTTGGTAGTGTGTTTCTATTTGCGAGTAGATTGTGAGAGATGGCCCAGCTCGCAAGACTATGAATCCCACCGTTGAGCGAAAGCGGAAAGTTGGAGGGCTCTAACTATCCACTCTGGAAGTAGATGAAGACCATCCTAAGCACATATGAGCTTTGGGACACTACTACTGGGGTGGACATGAGGCCTGTTACAAGACCGGATCTTGCCAATGCAGGACAAGAAGTTTAGATCAGACAGAGGTGGAGAGTTCACATCAACTGAATCCGAGAGTTACTACAAAAGTCACGAAATCAAGAGGCAGAAACCCCCGCCACATACATCATAGTAAAATGGAGTAACAGAACGCAAGATGCGCGTCATCTGCGAAATGGGCCGGAGTATGATGAAATGGAAAGATTTGCCAAAGACTTTCTGGGCTGAAGCATGTAACACTATAGTTTACATCCTGAATCGTAGCTACACGAAGGCTATGGATAGGATGACTCCACTACAAGCCTTTTCTGGTAAGAAACCTTCAGCTGCACATTTCAGAGTTTTTGGATGTGACTTTTTTGTGCATGTCCCTGATGCTACCAGGACCAAATGGGAACCGAAGAGCCGCAAGTGTATTTCTTGGGCTACAATGAAGAGGCGAAGGGTTACCATCAGATTCTCTATAACCCTGTTACCAAGAAGGTGATTGTAAGTCGCGATGTGGTCTTCTCAGAATAGCTGCATCAATTGGAAGAGGATGCTTCCTTCCCAGACAACCAGGACCAGGATCTCCATCCAGTACCACCACCAATAGCAGACCGAAATCCCCCAACGGTGCTTGGGAGGATTCAAGACAAAGAAGATAAAGAAGAGCCTACAGAACCACAATGGCAACGGCCATTCTTGAAGTGGGTAAAGTAGCTTTTGGATGGCAGAGAACCTCCAACTTTTGAGGAGGAACCATCCAAACACCGCCGGTCCAAGAGATTAGAGGAGCAAAGAAGGGCGTAGGAACACTTGGTCAACTATGCTTTGATGACAAAAGTGATCCGTGCTGATGAACCCAAGTGTCTTGAAGAGGCACAAGGCGATGATAGGTGGATGGAGGCTATGCAGTCAAAGTATGGCTCCATAATGAAGAACAACACTTGGGACCTTGTGGATCGACCACCAAAATGCAAGGTAATTGGGGGGTTTCCATTTTCTGAGGAAAAACACCCGAGCGACGAGTAGACAAAAGGTGGGAGGGGTCAAAATATATAGGCTCATCATTTTTGGGGAGCAAAAAATTCCAAATCATTTCAAGGAATATGTAAGTAAATATGAAACATTGATGAATAGATATAGATATAAATATACCTTTATATAATATACCTAATATATAATGTCCAAGTGGTGACTTATTTTATGACTTTCAAAAATCCTTTCTTTTGCTTTCACCATTGCTTGGATCATAAAATTTTGAGGAAATATCCTCTTTACAGTTCCTGAGGATGACCTAGGAAAAATAAATAGTACCTTTTAATAGACCCTCTAAGTGTATTTTGCTAGAGGAATATGGTTTAAAGATGTCTCAACCATATGGTCTGAAGAGCCAAAAGGGGTCGTAACTTTTGCTCCTTAGCTCAGATTGAGGAGCTATAAAAAGGAAAAATGTTTAAAACTTCATTATCTATGCAATGGTAAGCTAAAACTATACTTTTTATAGTTATAAAAGAGAAAAAATAAAAATTTCAAGATGTATATGAGAGTTACAACTTCTCCCTAATTCATATTATGGTAGGAAGGAGGTCAATAGAGACCAGATTTCCTTAAAAGTACTTGGGTTTAGAGAATTGGGAATAATTTTAAAATCCCTACCTTGCCTTCCCATATTTGATAAATGCATTAGAGATTAATTTATGATTGATTATAATGGCTTCAAGTATGAGGTTTCCAATATCTTTTTCCTACTCATCCAAGGAATATGGTATACATTATTACATGAGAGCTTCAAATATGGGATTGCTAAAGATTAGGGAAACTCTTTTAAACTGATTGAACTACCAAAATCAAGAGAGTATGGTAGGGAGGTATATATAGGAGTTCATATATAGATGATGTTCTCTAATTAAAATGAGGGTTATGATGAAAAATAAGTAAGTATATGGTTCCATAAATGATAAATTAAGAAAGAATTGTATATTCCTTTTAGAAATATATAAGCATGGTTGGTGTCAAAAATTATCTCTCGGGCTTTTCTGCTCGTAGGTTTTTGCTCAGAAACTATGCACATCCAGGTAATCAGAACCAAGTGGGTGTACAAGACCAAGTACAAGTCTGACGGCACGTTGGATAAGTACAAGGCTTGGCTCATGGCAAAAGGATTTGCACAAGTACATGGTTTGATTATCAGGATACTTTTGCTCCCACAACTTGACTAACCACAATTCGCAATGTTTTGGCTTTCGCTGCCTAGGGAAGTTGGCCCGTGTTTCAGATGGATGTGAAATCCGCCTTTTTGAATAAAGATCTGAAGGAAGAGGTATACGTGGAACAACCACAAGGTTTTGAGAACCCCAGTTCAAAAGGTAAAGTTTGCAAACTAAAGAAGGCACTTTATGGGCTGAAAGAGGCCCCACAAGTGTAGTACCAGCAAATTGATGCCTACTTTCTGCAAAATGGGTTCAAGAGGAGCCCATATGATTCAAATTTGTATATCTTCAGAGAAAGAGGCAGGTGTGTGATCGTGGTCCTTTATGTGGACGACCTTGTCATAATAGGGAACCATGAAGAGAAGATCTCGCAGACGAAGCATTTGCTAGGAAGAGAGTTTGAAATGATAGACCTTAGACTGATGCATTTCTGTTTGAAGATTGAAGTTTGGTAGGAGCCAAAACAGATCTTCATTTCACAGCTGAAGTATGCTAGAGAGATGTTGAAGGCATTTGGCATGGTTGAGTGCAAGACAAGTGGTACCCTATGGAGGTTGATGCGAAGCTCTCAAACGAGGATTCATCACCACTGGTGGATGAAGCGAAGTATAGAAGGCTTGTGAGTAGCTTGATTTACCTGTGCAACACACGGCTGGACATCAGTTTTGCAACTTGTGTACTAAGTAGGTTTTCCAATAAGCCCCGAGAGAACCATTGGAGGGCAGGGATGCGGGTGCTGAAATACATCAAAGGCACACTTGATTATGGCATCACCTACACCAAGGGAAACATCTTGACCAGATTCTGTGACTCGGATTGGGTAGGAGACATGGACAGCAGGAGTCAGTGATAGGGTACTGTTTCTCACTTGGATCCAAAGTTGTGTCATGGGTCAGCAAGAAGCAACCCACAATTGCTCTTTCTTTTACCAAGGTTGAGTACATATTTGCATGCTTTGCTTCTTGCGAGGTAGTGTGGTTGAGGAGGATTTTGGGGGACATGAGTGTAGTGCAGAACAAGCCTACACAGTTAGCATGTGACAATCAGAGTTGCATGGCGATTGCAAAGAACTCGTGTTCCACGCTCGCTCAAAACACATTGAGATTCAATATCACTTTGTACATGAGCTCATCATGGATGGAGAGGTCGACTTGGTATACTGTCTGACAACAGAGAATGCTACGGACATCTTCACGAAGGCTCTTGAAAGGGACTTGCTGGAGAGGCATCTTCATCGACTTGGCATTGGGTTGAAAAAGTAAGTTCACTTGCAGGTGGACATTGAGGGGGGGTGTTAGATATCAATGCTACACTCTCATGTAACTATGCGGGAACTAGCTAACTCTACTTGTAAGCCCTCCATATGAGGAGAAGGCATTTGAGTAGCTAGGTTATCTGGTAGGTCCTGGTTTGGACACCAGATGGGGGCCATGTGTGGCTTGATGGCTGGACGGCTTTAGATGGAGTTGGCACACCACCAACTAGGCTACATGCAAGTGCGGGAAGGCATTTCTGGACTGACTGCACTAAGGGTAGATGGAGCATTTTAGGTTGCGAGGCCCGTTTGGAGCCTCAAATGATCCCGGATGGTTTGGGCCGAACAGTGACCCTAGGTCAGTTGCTCGATTTTGCGCACCAGTTCTAACGTATGGTAAGGACTTTGTAGTACTTCTGGACCACTTAGAAATACTAAGTATTAATGCTAGACCACTTAATAGTACTTTAAAACTATTCATAAGTATTGCAAAACCACTTAATATTGGTTCAGGAACACTAAATAGTTTTTCACGACCATTTAAACAAAGAATAATGAATATCACTTCAAGACCACTTACAAGTACTTATATACTACTTAATAATACTTTTGAACCACTTATTAGTACTTCAACACCATAATAGTACTACGCAGGGCTACTTAATAGAACTTATAGACCATTAGAAGGACTAAAGAATCATTTATACCCATCCATCTACATTTTTCCAAATAGGAGGCACAACCATCCGTCTACATTGCTTAAAGATAGAGCAAAAGTAGATGCACAAAGAAAAAAATTTCATTTCAAAATGGATATTATAGAAGTCAAACTTATCTCATAAAAGCGCATTGGAGGATATATTGCATTTCGAGAGTCTTTTACATGATCATAGTGTTTCTAGATATGTGGTGTGAACTATTTTCACAACCTCCATTCAAAGAATGCAATAATATTTTTAAAGTAGCTTTAAGAAGTTTCCACAACTTTAAAGCACTTTCTAGATTTTTCAAACACTTAAATTAACAAGAAGCACTTTGAAGCACTGTTTGTGGAAGTATGGTTACCTATAGTGACTAGAGATCTTCCTTCTTTGGCTCATGTCTATCCAAGTCAACCTTGCAAAACCATAAACCCTTCTCACAAAGTTCAATTTGTGCCTCTAGCTTTTTGACTGCCACCAGGTTGGTGGGCTATGGTCATGTTAGTACTGAAGCCAACTTTGTTTTCAAGGTTTCCATCTTTAACAAGAACATTTTATATGTACTGGAGCTCCTTGTAGCCAAAGCAAACAATATCTATTTTTTTAATACTTATATTTTGCTATCCTTGAGGCTTCTTACTTTCTAGCAAAGTGGAGTTTCACAATCGCAAGTATTGCCTTTGTGAGCTCTGCAGGTTTGAGTGAAGTCTTCTTCTCTTTCACATCTGCAGGCTTGCATTCTATAGTCTCATGCAGGGACATTGACATCCTTGCACTAGAGTAATATTTTATTGGCCCATTGGCCTTCCTCCAATTGTCTAGCTTCCTATTGAGGCCACTGCTTTAGCCATAACCATCTTAAAGACATTTTCCCCAAAAACTACCCGCGCAATTGGGTGAATCTATAAAATAAAGTGATGGAACACAAGAATGATATAATTATTAGATTCTCATCATGAGATATTTATTTTATATAATAAGTTAGACTTGCAGATGCAAGACCGTAATGCGAGACATGTGAGATGATAGATTTTGAGTACATTGAAATCTATAAAATAAAGTGATGGAACACAAGAATGATATAATTATTAGATTCTCATCATGAGATATTTATTGTATATAATAATTTAGACTTCCAATAAAGTAAAACCAATCAAATAAATTTAGAGAGGTGAGTTGTCGATTGAGTGAAGTAAAAGATGCAAGACTGTAATGTGAGAGACATATGAGATGATAGATTTTGAATACATTTAAATCTATGAAATAAAATGATTCAAGATAAGAGTAATATAATTAGTAGAATCCCTTCTTTCATCCATCCTAGTCCTTCTACAAGTACAATCTTCTTTCATCACTCTTAATTTATCATCTCCCCACCCACCATGGATGTCCTTGGCATCATTGCAGATGTCGAGTTTGGAATCGACAATCTCAAAGAATGGATTGCTGACCAAGGACCAAGGAGAGATGCAAGAATTTGACAAGGCTATCCACTGACACGGATGGAGAGAGAGAGAGGAATTCGATGCAAAGAGGCAGATAGAGAGGGAGGAGACCCAAAAGTTAGCAAAGAGCGAAAGACTTTTACAATGTATTATAAAAGTACGACAAGATCTCTTAGACTTCTTAAGCAACCTACGTTATCGTAGCACTCGGTATGGCCAATTTGATGCAAATGTTAAAAGAATAATAAGAGCCTCCCAAAGATATTATAAAGAAACAATTTGTGACTACTTGAATTTCTTCCTTCATTGTAATTATGTGGAGGATATGGACGTGGAGTCCATGGAAGATTGGGTTGTTGAGAAGATAAGAGATACTACTGATGAGATCTTCTAGTGTGGTCTTGGCCTATGTGGCTTGTAATAGTCGTTAATATTATTTTGTATTCTCTACAACAAGCCTGGTCGGGTGGAGCAAATCATATTAGAATTGCTAATACAATTTATTTTTGAGTAGCAAATTCTCATGCAGTGTGGCTCTTATAACTCTATAATTTTATAAACTTTGATCCTATAGCATAATTTGAGTAATCTCATTGTTTTGAGTCACAAATTCTCATTGAGTGTATCCATGATAAATGTCCCTTATGTATCCATGAGAGAATGCTCCTTATGTATTCACATATTTAATAAAATCAACCAAAATAACATTGTGAGTGAAGGAAAACAAGTCACACATTTAATATGTATTCATGATGATAAATGCCAATTATGTATTCACATTCAATAAAATCAACCAAAATAACATTATGAGCAACAAAGTCACAACTACAAAGTTTTGTGACTTTGCACTTTCACATGCATCACTTTCCAATAAAATTTTTTCTACTTTAAAAAATAATTCATGTGCATGCTAAACCCCATCATAAAGCTTCACAATGAAGTGGATTCTAATGCTTGTTGTGGACTCCGTTGTGATGCTTTGGAAGTAGACTCTAACTCTCAAGGCTTTGATGCTTTAGGCATATATGGACTCTTCCTTAGGGAATAGAATTTGTCTACTTCCAAGTGTGGACTCGGTTGTGATGGTTTAGTCATAGAATCCAGTGGAGTTTGTGATTCTCTGGACATATATTGAATCTCTTCTTTTGAATGTGGGGCAGATGGTGATTCCTTGAGAGTAGACTCCTAGGGAGGGTGTGATGCCCGTGGCATAGAATGAGTCTCTACTTCAACTCGTGGACTTTGCTGAGATGCTTTGGGCATAGACTCCCCAAAATGGTGTGATTCTTTGGCCGTAGATTGAGTCTCTACTTCTGCGAGTGGACTCCCTTCTGATGCTTTGGGTTTATACTCCTCGAGAGTATGTTGAATCTCTACTTCTGTGGTGGCTGTACTCAATTGTGATGCTTTGAGAGTAGACTCCTTCAAAGGCTGTGATGGATTGGGAGTATACTGTGTCTCTACTTCCTCGAGATTCTTTGATGCAAACTTGGGTGTCTCAATTACTTTAATTGGAGATTGAGAAATTATGAATCAAATAGTATGAGACACAAATGTATATAGTTCTGCATTGGAATATGTAGACATTGAGGATTGTGAGTGTCAAGATTGTGGGAGAGAGGGAAGGAGTCTCACTTGTGGCTTTCTCACATGCACAATGGGGGAATACACAGAAAGGTGGAGGCTGAAAACAGTTTTTCTCTTCTTAGTTGTGAAAGCCAAAAGAACTCTAATACAAAGAAAATAGAAGAACCCTATATGTGGGTCTCAAACCAAACTCAACTAACTAGGGTGGCATACTAACTGAGCCACGAACTAGTGTAGATAAGGATAGCTGTCATCCAGCTATTATTTGTGGGTAGTGTACCAACCGCATCTCCAGCTAACAAGTCGGTGACATAAATGCACAACAGTCACCCTGGCATATCACGAGTGGAGCTCGATATCTCAACACTCCCCCTCGAGCTCAATCCCAATTCCTGCACACCAAGCAGGTCTCTGAACTTGCGCAGCTTCTCTGCGCCCAATGCTTTCGTGAATATGTCAGCTACCTGATCCTCTGTGCTGACATAAACTAGATCAATAAGACCTAGTAAAACCTTCTCCCACACATAGTGATAATGCACCTCAATGTGCTTTGTTCTGGCATGAAGGACTGGGTCCTTTGCCAAATGTATACTACTCATGTTGTCACAATAAATGACAACTGGCCCATCTGTAGACTGATGCATATCATAGAGTAGCTTATGCAACCAAGCTACCTCACATGCAGCCATTGCTGCACCCCTGTACTCAGCCTCTGTGCTCGACAAGGCAATTGTAGGCTGTTTCTTGCTGCTCCAAGTGACTGCAGCACTCCCAAAAGAGAACACATATCCACTGGTAGATCGTCTATCTGAAATGCTACCAGCCCAATCAGCATCAGTGTATCCATGCAACTGTATCTGAACCCCAGCCTCATAAAATAGTCCATACTGCAATGTGGACTTCACATACCTGAGTATGCGTCTAGCCGCATCCAAATGCGGTTTCCTTGGAACCTGCATAAACTGACTTATCAACCCAACAGCATAGCTCAAATCTAGCTTGGTAATAGTCATGTAAATCAAGCTTCCTACTATGCATCTGTACATAGTAGGGTCCTCCAGAAGCTCACCTGCATCTGCGCTCAGCTTCACATTCTGCTCCAAAGGAACTGAAATAGGCTTACAGCCTGTCATCCCATATTTGGACAGCATGTCCAATCCATACTGCCTCTGCAAGAGCTGTATCCCACTTGGTGATCTAATCACCCTGTGGCTGTTCTGAGAAGACCACATCGCAACTTACTATTACCTTCTTGGTAACAGGATTATAGAGACGGTAACCCTTCGCCTCTTCACTGTAGCCCAAGAAAATACACTTCTGGATCTTTGGTTCCCATTTGGTCCAGTTAGCATCAGAGACATGCACAAAACAGTCACATCCAAAAACTCTAAAATGTGCAGCTGAAGGTTTTGTACCAGAAAAGGCCTGCAGTGGATTGATCCCATTCACAACCTTCGTGTAACTACAATATAGAATGTAAACTGCCGTGTTACATGCTTCAGCCCAGAAAGTCTTTGGAAAATCTTTCCCTTTCATCATATTCCTACCCATTTTGCAGCAGCTCTCCCAAATCCTTCATCTCAAACTTCTGCCTGAGTAGCATTTTCACATGAAGGATATCTTCATCACTATTACCTGTGGTGATCAAATCATCAACATAAATGACCAGCAGCATAATCCCTTTCTCTGTTTTTCTCACATAGAGTGAGAAATCTGCCTTGGAAATTTGAAAGCCAATAGTGACAAGATACTGTCCTATCTTGTCAGACAATGCTCTAGGTGCTTGCTTCAAGCCATACAAGGCTTTCTTCAGCCTGCAAACAAACTCAGGATGAATAGCATAAACATAACCTGCTGGCTGCTCCATAAAGACCTCTTCTTGCAAATCGAGTGCAAATCACCATGCAAGAAGGCATTCTTTACATCCATTTGATGTAAAGACCATCTCTTTGATGCAGCCATAGCAATGGCTGCTCTTACGGTTGCCATCCTTGCAACCGGGCTGAAAGTTTCTTCATAATCAATGCCATATGTCTGTGCATACCCCTTGACAACTAATCTTGCCTTGTATCTATTCACAAAACCATCTGCATTGTGCTTGATCTTATAAACCCACTTACAGCCAATTGCATTCTTGCCTTTAGGCAAAGGCACCAATTCCCATGTAGCATTAGCATCCAAGGCATCCATTTCTTCATCCATGGCTTTCTCCCATTTTTCATTTCCCTTGGCTTGCTCAAAAGAAGTGGGTTCTGGTTCCTGTATCACTTTGACCATATAGGCATAGTGAATGGCTGTAAATCCATCATATTTCAGCCTATCCACAGGATACCTAACCCTGGTAGACCTGCGCAAAATAGGCTCACTTCTAGGTGCTCTCAAAACATCCCTGGTCTTCCTTACTCCAGGTGTAACAACAGAAGGAATACCCAACTCATCATCAATGCTATGCTCTGAGCCACTGGATTCACCATCCACACAAGAGTGACCTGCATTCACATCAAACATGGGCTGATCTACCTTCTCTTTTCCTTTTCGTGATACCTGCGTACCACTCTCTGCATTGCTTTGAGGGGATTCTCCTTATCTCAATCTACCTGTCCATGGTGAAGTATGTGAACCACTGATAGAGGACACTCCAGGTCCACTGATATTTTGTGATTGCTGCTGTGCATTCTGTGCAGCATTACCATTTTGTGCATCTACATCAATCATCACATTTACTGGTTTATACCAGCTGCTCATCTCATCAAAAACAACATCTCTGCTCACTGTGAACTTACGTGTAGAAGGGTTATAGCATCCATACCCTTTCTGCTGTAGAGAATAACCAATAAAGACGCACTTCTCAGCTTTTTGATCCAACTTGGACCTCAACTCATCTGGCACATGGACATAGGCAATGCAACCAAAAATCTTCAAATGAGAAATATCTGGTTTCCTACCAGTATACATCTCCTCTGGCGTCATGCCATGTATTGCTGCAGTGGGATTCCTGTTCATTATATAGACTGCTGTAGCAACTGCTTCAGCCCAATAATAATCTGGTAGATCTTTCTCATTTAGCATAGCCCGAGATACCTCTCCAATATGCCTATTTTTTCTTTCTACAATTCCATTTTGCTGTGGGGTATGACTGCATGAATATTGCTGCTTTATACCATGCTCCTGCAAGAACCTTGCAAACTCATTTGAGAGGTACTCTCCCCCTCCATCTGACCTTAGGCATTTTATTTGCAGGCCTGTTTCTTTTTCAACCATAGCTTTGAAAGCTTTGAAGTGCCCAAACACTTCACTTTTCTTTTTCATAAAATACACCCACAGTTTTCTGCTGAAGTCATCAATAAATGTGACAAAATAGTGACAGCCTCCAATAGATGCAGCTTTTGTAGTCCACACATCAGAGTGGATTAATTCCAATGGCTTTTTACTCTCTTGAACATGCCTAGGAAAAGGTTTCCTTACCTGTTTCCCAAATTGACAGGCTTCACAAACCTTGTGCATTTCTGCAACCTTGAATTTAGGCAATCCTGCAACAATATTTTGGGCTTGCATTGATTTAAGTCGCTGTATATTAACATGACCAATGCATTTGTGCCAGATATCAATAGTTGCAACTACACCGGTCCCATGTGTAAACATTGCTGCACTCAATTCAGGCATGTCTGCATCCAACGTAAACATCCTGCCCTTCTTCTTTCCTTTTGCTATCAAGCGACCGTTATTTTTCATATCCTCAACAAAGCATCCATGAGGATTAAATCTAACCTGCAAGCCCTACTCAACCATCTGGCCAATAGAAACCAGGTCCTTGGTGATGTTCGGGACATGAAATACATCAGACAAGTATTTCTTTTTCCCATCCTGCATAGACAAAGGAATTTCGCCAATCTGCACAATAGGATGTGCAGTATCATCACTAGTCTCCACAAATCCTGGCTTTTCCATTTTCCTTGCATCTTGCATCCATTCTGCATGACCTGTCATGTGGTTTGACGCACCTGAGTCAACATACCACACATCATTTTGTTCTTCTGCACTTGTCACAGAATTGGTCATATGCTGCACCATAAATAGATGCTCATTTCTGTCATCACCCTGCCTGCTAGAAGATGCATAATTGCCTTGCTGCAATTTTCCATTCATAATGTCATTCTGCTTTTTGTAGCAGTTCTTAGCCATATGACCCATTTTGCCACAATAGTAGCATTCAACATTGCTGTTTGCATTTTGGCTTCTCTGCCATCCACCACAGCCTCTTTGGCTCCCCCTGCCTCTAGAGTTACCACGTCCTCCTGCATAGGACTGGTTTTCTTGCGTTTGCTGCATATTCTAATTTCTACGACGGCCTGTAGATCGGCCTCCTCTACCTCTGCCTCTACCTCTGCCAGCATTTGAGTAGAAGACAGTTTCTTTTGAAGTTCCTGCTGAAGAAGATGCACCCCCATTTCTCTGCTCTTCAGAAATTAGAAGAGCAATCAACTCCTCAAAATCTAGAAATTTTTCACGGACGGCAATGGATGTCCGGAATTGTGCATAATCCTTTCCTAGACCATTCAAGGTCACAGAAACCAAATCGTCATCATCCACTGGCGACCCAATGGAAGCAAGTGCATCTGCAATTTTCTTCACTTTCATGTGGTAGTCATTTATGCTCAAATTTTCTCTCTGCACATTATGCAACTCTTGTTTGAGTTGCATTTTCTTGGCTTGCGTATTTGTGCTGTACATTTTTGCCAAAGTATCCCATGCCTCCTTTGGCGTATTTGCATCCTAAATATGCACAATCATGGAGTCCGAAATACTAATAGACAGCCAGTACATAACTTTCCTGGCTCTCTCATGCCATCCTTTGAATGCCTGCATTTCCTATTGACTGGGAACATTAGGAAGAACAGGTTCTTCTTCATTTCCTGTAATGAATTCCCAATAGCCTTTTCCCATCAAGAAATTTGTCATTCTAAACTTCCATGGCTGGAAGTTGTTCTTGTCAAGCTTTTCAGTGACAATCTATGAAAGAGAATCAGATGCCATTACAGAACACTGCAAAATATTCTGTCACTGCAAAGAACACAGCTTTTGCCTCACACGGGCAGATCTGCAAAACTGACGAAAGTGGTATTTCACCACACAGTCACTTCCAAGTGATGATTTTGCATCAGCAGGCAATAGGCATGAATTCGCAACCCCCAATATCTCTGCACAAAGGCATACGATGCAATTTCTGCGGCAACTTTTCACCGACCCGCAGAACAATGGTCGCACAGCAAAAACAGGGCCTTTTTTTGAGTGCCTGCGGAGAACTTCTGTCTCCAAAACGGGCCCCGAAACGGCCTCAAATCAGAAAAATAAAGTCACACCGCGAAGGGCGACTCAATCTGATTTGAGGCCGTTTGATTTCGAGCATATACTGCGCTCTCGCCACACTGTAAAGGGCGACTCAATCTGAAACAGTGCACTCCTGCACTTCTGGCTGTGCTACCGGCAGAGATTTGCTCCCAAACTCGAAAATAGGAAAGCAACGCTGGTCCTCTTACCAGGACACCACGAACTTGGCTTGCTTTCTTGAGCTCCTTACCACGAACAAGGCTCTGATACCATGTGAAGATTGTGGGAGAGAGGGAAGAAGTCTCACTTGTGGCTTTCTCACATGCACAATGGGGGAATACACACAAAGGTGGAGGCTGAAAACAGTTTTCCTCTTCTTAGTTGTGAAAGCCAAAAGAACTCTGATACAAAGAAAATAGAAGAACCCTATATGTGGGTCTCAAACCAAACTCAACTAACTAGGGTGGCATAATAACTGAGCCACAAACTAGTGTAGATAAGGATAGCTATCATCTAGCTATTATTTGTGGGCGGTGTACCAACCGCATCTCCAGCTAACAAGTCGGTGACATAAATGCACAACAGTCACCCTGGCATATCGCGAGTGGAGCTCGATATCTCAACAGTGAGCCCTTCACATCAAATATTTCATCGAGGAGCAACTTGTAGTTGTAGCACACTTTCTGCCCATAGTTGTATGGTTCATTTTGCTCTACAACCTTGCATCATTGTAAGTCCATTACTTCTTGCAAGTCACCATCATAATTTGTGACTTGTTTAATTGAACTTAACCTTGATGTGGACCTATCCATCATAACATACAAGGGAATGAATAAGTGCATCACAAAAGATACATACCATGAAAGTTAGAATGCATTAAGAGTAAGTGTACCATGAAAGCTACAATGCATTAAGAGTATACCTATGCTAACACATTGCCATGATCTCTTGGCATTGAATTGGCAAAATAGCATTTATTGGCTTGTAGGTCCAAAGCTACCAAACTCCAATGTTTTTTTTGCATGTCCAATTAAGAGTCTTTATTATTTGACTTCATCTTACATATCACAAAAGTAAATATGAGGTTGTGGTGTCACTTACGTCTCATTATATGGAAAAATGGTAGCTTGTACATTGTCCATATTGAGAGTTTGTAGCTAGGTGCAGATATCTTCTATTGTTTTTTTATCATTATTGAGCCATGTAGAAAGCAGGAACTCTATGACATATACACACTTTGCAAAATTTGTAGGAAACCAAGGTATCATTATCTTGCATCAAAAAATAACCAAACATTAGCTCATCAGACTTAATCAATATATAAATACTAAGCTAAGATAAAGTTTGTATCAAACCTGAGGGCGGCCATTCGTCAGTTAGATCAGCTTGCAAGTGGAAGTGTGCCATGTAGTCCTTTCTTTCAATAATATTAGTGGAATATCCTTTTCTAATAAGATCTTTGAAAAGATATCCCATCTATAATAAGGTGACCTCCCAATTAGGCGGTTGCAAGTATTCTAGCATAGTAATCAAAAGACCCACTTTTTGAAGGACATTCGTAGATTTTGGAGTGCACTTGGACCTGTGGATTTCTTTCTCCTCTAGAATGAGACACAAAAATGTTATGTATCTCTTCCTTGTTTTCTTTATTGACAAAAATGACATTGCAAATTGTAGCTCTACTAATGGTGGTATAAAGTATTCTATTGATGAATTGGCAAATATCATTGGAAGAAAAAGAATACTTGGGACTTATCTCAGCTTGTTTCATGAATTGAAAAGTCCTCATCTGAAATGCCCCTATATGCTACAAGCTTTCAAGATTCTAAAGTGATGTTCACATTGAATTAAAAGCCGTGGTTGACTACACTTGTTATTCTTAGTTTATGCTCATTCACAAGCTTCTCAACATATGCAATCACTTGTGGCGGGATTTGGGCTCTCATGAATGAGATGACTACTTCAGGCCCATCTTCTTGATTCTTCATCCACTTACGTGCCCATGCCTTTTCCTTAGCTGTGGATAAAGCGGCTATATGCTTCACAATATTAGGGTCAATGTTGCATTGACCAGTAGGGATATCTTTTTCCATGAGCAAATATCTAATCACACTATCCACTGTAGCATGTTTCACCTATATGTTGATGCATTCCTCCATGCAATGGCCTTTGTCCTCCTTGCCAAAAAATCGTTCTTTCTTGAGGAGTTTTGTTGTTGCCATTGTTACATAGCTATCCGGCAAATACTTCATGACCCTCCACATTCTAAATGTTACCTCTTTTTTCTCAACCTTTGACTTTTGTGATAGTAACAAAGGACCTTCATAAGTAACCTCACCCTTCTCATATGCATTGCAAACTACCACAACTTGCTTAAACACCTCATTAGGTCAAAAATTTATACTTGTGTAGTCAACATATCTATATCTCGCTACCTTGAAGCTTGTGAGAGATTCTTCCCATTCTTGACTGCTCCTTAGTACAACTGCACTTAAACATGTCTAAAAGTTGACTAATGTGTCTGCATCCACTTTTGTGGCAGTTCTTTTCAAATGTGTTGCTGGAGGACCAAGTGTCGTCATCCATAGACACCTTGCTTTCATTAGGATTTTTCATGTTATCTTATTTTTTGCAAAAATATCATGATTCAGTCTTTCAGACTCAATCAAATATTTTGTTGGATGCTTAAAAATGCATATTGTGGCCATATAAAAATTGAAGGGAAAAACTTTTGACATTTGCTTTGCAGTGAGTCTTCTAGAGTCCCTTGCTTGTCTAGCATTATAGGCATATGCATAATGCTGACCATCAATCGGCTCAAATTTACAATGCAGCAACAAATTTCTTTATGCCTCTTTCATAAATTTCTTGGAATTTGTCTCTTCACTCTGTTCATGCATAATTTGTTGAAGGCTTTGTGTGAAGAATTTACTGAACTCAAAATGGGCAGGTCCTTCAAACATAACTCCATTGTCATGGCTACCTATATTTGGATAGAACATGATTCGATGTAAGACTATATTAGAGACCACGGGTTTCTCGCCATCCACCAAACCCTTGAATATTTGCATCGCATAAGATATATCAAGATTCCTATTATTGGTAAAAATAGTTGCTAACTCCACATCTCGAGCATTCATAGCATATAGCTTTTGTCCCCATATATATCCAACATCATCTTTTGTGATTGTCTCATTGAGACACTTGCCTTTTTTTCAAAGTAGCCTTTGGAATTGTGTCCTCTTTATCTTTTATCTCTACTTTTTGAACGAAGGAACGTTGTCTTTTTGTGAAATTAGCCTTTGGAGCTGTGGCCCGTGCAATATTAATCTTTTCTATTTTGTGTCTTTCTTTTCCTTTAATAGGTTGCACCAAAGTGGCCATGGCTCATTCTTCCTCTTCCTCTATCTTTTGTATTTCTTTAGGCCACAATGGTTGTGTCACTTCTTCATTTTTGAGTTCGAACACAGCATCTACTTCTACTTCTATCTCAAAGAGTTGCGTGTAGACCCTTGATGTGGGGCTCCTTGTCTAGGCTGCTTCTGAGCCAAACTAGGAGCTATTGTCTCATCTTGCTTGTGTCCTCTTTGTTTCTGAACCAAACTAGCATCCATCTGCTCCTACTTGTGCCCTCCCTGCTCTTGACTAAATTCATGGTCTATCTTGTGTGATGATGTCTTAAAGTACTCAACCATAATCTTTTGATGCAATATACTTGCCTTTGCATTCAGAAATGTACTCCATTCATCCATGAGAGCCTATAATGGAGTTTGTAATTCTGTAAAGTTTGATGGTGGAGGAGGTGGCATTGCGAACCTATTTAGACCTCTTGATAAGATAAAATAATATCCCCCAATATAAGGTTGTGAATACTTCACAAAAATATCCAAGCATGGGCTCTTTAGTTCCATAGTAATTCCCACAACCATGCTAGAAGTTATATCTTTCCAAGAGAAGCTTGCATTCCATGGCTCCTCATTTTGCTCCATATCTTTCCTCGCCATCATTAGATGTAGCTCAGTCTTCCTATGAATGAGAAACCAAAATTTTCTTCCCATGTGCATGTGAGTCCACTGCCCTTCAATGTTATCAGGGGCATACCCTTTCCCATTGAAATGTAAGGTGTTGCTAGGGACAAAAGCTCTAATCTCTTGAGAGTGCTCCATAATAGTTGAAAACCCTATATGAAAAATAATTAACAAGGCTTTAGATACAATGCTTTGATAAAAAAGCCAATAATGCTTTAAAGTACAAATTGAAAAAGCTGAAAGACAATGAAAATGCCCATCATACTATAATGTGCCCAAGCTGAAAGATGATGCATTTTGCCCATCATACTATAATGTGCCCAAGCTATAATGTGTCCACTAATACAATTATGTGTGTGTCCATTTAACCAAATCTTTGAATGGATGATCAAAAATAGCCTCAAAGGCTTTACAAGGCTCAATATATATACATAAATTAAAAAATAATAGCCTATAAGGCTTTATGATGAGATGAGAAAAAAAAAACTATGATGTGTCCATCATTAACATCCACTGAAACTTTGACTCTGATGTGTCATTTGTCATCTAAAAATTTGCTCATAGGGTTGTATTATGAGTGTGAAATCTATAAGAAAACAATACAACATATGTGCTCAACAGATAATAGGATCTCATATGCAAAAGAGAAGACCAGATAGTATGGAGAATCAAAAATTTGATTACTATAGAACTGATACAATAGATGGCACTGCCTCTCAACCGTGCGCTCCTATGAAAGAAGCTTCGATGGTGAGCTAGAAACAGTAGAGGATGGAGGTTGGATGCTAAGGAATCGGGGTTGTTGTAGCCAGTGATGAAATGGGCTTCATGCACTTGCTATTATATAGCCACTAGTTGTAGTTGGTTAGACCCAATGTAGTGACTGACCCAGTCCGCCCAAAATGGTTAACTAGGGGTCGGTCCCTAAATAGGCCACTAACCACATGATAGAACCAGTGCACAAAATAGAGTAGCTAACCTACGGTCTTCGTTCGGCCCACGGCCATTCGGGATCATCTGAGACTCCAAACGGGCCCTACAACCTGAGAGTGGGCTGCCCCAAGAAATGCTCCATCTACCCTTAATGAGGTCAATCATGGGATGCCTTCCCGCACTTGCGATCAGCCCAGTTGGCAGTGTGCCAACTCCGTCCCACCATCAGGCCACACATGGCCCCCATTTGGTGTCCAACCAGGACCTACCGGATAACCAAGCTATATGGGGGGCTTACAAGTAGAGTTAGCTCATTCCCACGTAGTTACATGAGAGTGGAGCATTGATATCTAACACCCCCCCTCAATGTCCACCCGCAAGTGAACTTACTTTTTCAGTCCAATGCCAAGTCGATGAAGATGCCTCTCCAGCAAGTCTCTTTCAAGAGACTTTGTGAAGATGTCCACATCATTCTATGTAGTCAGATAGCACACCAAGTCAACCTCTCCATCCATGATGAGCTCATGTACAAAGTGATATTGAATCTCAATGTGTTTTGTGCGAGCGTGGAACACATGGTTCTTTGCAATCGCCATGGAACTTTGATTGTCACATGATAACTGTGTAGGCTTGTTCTACATTGTTCTACACTGCAACCATGTCCCCCTGAATCCTCCTCAATCACACTACCTTGCAACAAGAAAAGCATGCTGATTTGTACTCAACCTAGGTAGAAGAAAGAGCAACTGTGGGTTGCTTCTTCCTGACCCATGACACAGCTCCAGATCTAAGTGAGAAATAGTAACTTGTCACTGATCTCCTGCTGTCCATGTCTCCTACCACCAATCCAAGTCATAGAATCCGGTCAAGATGTTTCCCTTGGTATATGTGATGCCATAATCAAGTGTGGCTTTGATGTATTTTAGCACTTGCATTCCTACCCTCCAGTGGTTCTCCCAGGGCCTATTGGAAAACCCTCTTAGTACACCAGTCGCAAAGCTGATGTCCGGTTGTGTGTTGCACAAGTAAATCAAACTACCCACAAGACTTCTGTAATTCACTTCGTCCACCAGTGGTGATGAATCCTTGTTTGAGAGCTTCACGTCAACCTCCATAGGGTTACCAACTGTCTTGCACTCAGCTATGCCAAATGCCTTCAGTATCTCTCCAATATACTTCAGTTGTGAAATGAAGGTCTATTTTGGCTCCTGCCAAACTTCAATCCCCAAACAAAAATGCATTAGTCCGAGGTCTGTCATTTCAAATCTCTTCCTAGCAAATGCTTTGTCTATAAGATCTTCTCTTCATGGTTCCCTATTATGACAAGGTCGTCCACATAAAGGACCACGATCATACACCTACCTCCTTCTCTAAAGATATACAAATTTGCATCTGATGGGCTCCTCCTGAACCCATTTTGTAGAAAGTAGGCATGAATTCACTGGTACCATGCTCGTGGGGCCTGTTTCAACCCATAAAGTGCCTTCTTTAGTTTATAGACTTTACCTTCTGAACCGGGGATCACAAAACCTGGTGGTTGTTCCACGTATACCTCCTCCTTGAGATCCCCATTCAGAAGGGCAGATTTTACATCCATGTGAAACACGGGCCAACTTTCCTGGGCAGCTAAATCCAAAACACTGTGAATTGTGGGGTTAATCGAGCTGTGGGAGCAAAAGAATCCTGATAATCAAAACCATGTACCTATGCAAATCCTTTTGCCATGAGTTGAGCCTTGTACTTATCCAATGTGCCGTCGGATTTGCCCTCTTCTTCTCTCTTCTTTCCCTCTTTCCTTTCCCTCTCCTTTTCTCTTTCCTCTCTTCCAACCTCTTTTCCTTTCTCTCTTCTTCCTCTTTTCCTCTTCCTCCTCTTTTCCCTCTTCTTCCTCTTCTTTTCCTTTTCTTTCCCTCCTCTTCTCTCTTCTTTCCCTCTTTCCTTTCCCTCTTCTTCTCTGTTTCCCCTCTTCCAATCTCTTTTACTTTCCCTCTTCTTCCTCTTTTTTCCCTCTTCTTTCCCTCTTCTTCCTCTTCTTTCCCTATGCCTATGCTTATGTTTGTTTTTTGTTTTTTTTGTTTTCGTGTTTGTGTCTATGTTAGACATGGGATCACGTCACACATCTGACGAGTACAAACAGCCTCGCAGGAGGAGACATCATGATCTCTACGCTCTAGAGGACTTTGATTCCTCTCAGGCGACACCTAAGGGAACTTAGACTCCTCTTGAACATAGACCCCTAGTCCAACTCTTCTCGAACCTAGCACTGCAACTACCCCTGGTGCAACTCCTCTCGGACGTAGCACTGCGACTACCCCTTGGGGAACTCCTTTGCTAGTAGCACATGGCTTTGTCGGGAGTCACGACGAGTTTGTAGCACAGATGACCGATGAGGAGGCAACGAGATTCTTCTCTCTGCTATCTTAGATGAACTCAGCAATTCCCTCCCCTACACCGATGATCTAGGCATCATTTAACCAAAACCAGTCATTCATTCAGTCTACACAATGTCAAATACATAGCATGTTGCGGCTCTAACTGTGGAGCTTAGGTGTAAAAATCATGTTGCAACTGTGATTGTAGAAGGCAGTTGTACGAATCAGCACTTACTTAAATGGTGAAAGGCATGCTATTATGTACATTTTCTTCAACCTCGGGTGATAACTTGAAAATATTTTCCTCTCCTAGGATGTTAGAATTATAGATATAATTCAGCAGTGACCAATGTAATATAATAAGCTAGTTAGGGGCACTTTTCCCTCACTAAGAGGTTTTTCCCCCTAACTACAGTTAGGGGACGAGCATTTTCTGAGCGAAATCTTCCGAGCGTCCGAGCGAAGGAAAAAAAAAGCTTCCAACTATGCATAAATATGGCAAAAATCGATCAGAAGAAAACATAGTTTCACTTAGAAATATGCAAAGTATTATAGCAATGCCTATTTTATACAAAAATCTTTAGGTGAATCTGTAGGAATGGTGAGAGCATAATGGGATGGCTTTTGAAGAAACCCACATGTAGAGTAGACTTCTCTATGAAAATTCCCTTATGATCCTTCTTACAACTTTTACTTAATAGGGGGTGACATTGAAAACCTTCTCTCAACCTATCTTCATGAAAGAGTTTCTTCAAAGAAAACTCATTGAAGCAAGCCATCCAGGTAGTTTCGCCAGCGAAACCCCTTTGAAGCAAGTCTCCCAAGGTAGTTTCGCTGGCGAAACTACCTTGGACAGCACTTTTAAAAGTGACATAACTTTCATATCCAATGTCCAAATATAGTCATTCAACCACTCAAATTGATCGGAACACCCCATTTGAGCACATCTATGAAGTTATATTTTGGAAAATCTTCCATATATAGTATTAAATATTACATGTATTTTATGAGAGTGATATATAAGCCCAAGTTAATACTTATTTATAGTAATTTAAACTTCTTTAGAAACATGTCCATAAATATGCTATAAAAACACTAAAAAGATATTGCCATATGATATAAATGTGTTAATAAGTAATTATCTATGCATAGTATTATTACATTGAGAGTGATTATGAGGAATGTTTCTTAAAGGAATCAACACTTTTTTAAGGTAATAACAGGGGTACAAAGGGATGTCTCTAAATAAGAAAATTATGTTGTGTAAAAATGAATGAGTGACTAGTCTGTATATTTTTATGATAAAGGGATCTAGTTCTACTGAAAATAAAAGTGTAAAAACCATGTTTCCTAAAGAAAAACGTTTTTAAAAATCTCTTGAAAAACACGCTCGGATAAACCTGCTCATAGGTTTTTGCTCGTAAAATTGACGCATCCCTACAGTTAGTGCACTAACTATGGTTAGTGACTACTAAGGTTTTGTCACTAGGACAAAACCTTATCCTTCTTACTTTGTGTTGTACTCTTTACACTCTATTCTATTGCAACTACGTCTTCAGCTTCCAAGCTTCCTGCTCTCTCAATCCCTCTTGCTCTCACTCACTCCCTTCTCCTTCATTTGGTATTAGAGTAAGGGAATTCAGCTTTGTATCTGCTTCAATCTCTTTCTCAGTAAGATGGTTGTGCATTTTATTCCCAGTAAGGGAATTCAGCTTTGTATCTGCTTCAATCTCTTTCTCAGATATGGCCCATCAAAATCAGAATGAGTTCCAGTTCGGTGGTCTTTCACAGGAAGACAAGTTGGACGGTACCAACTACTCCCTCTGGAGTTTCATGGTACGTAATATTCTGATTTCTCGCAATTTATGGGATTATGTCAATGGGGATGAAATCCGACCAGCAGATATTGCACCTGCTACCCCTCCTCAGCAAGGAGGTGGAAGAGGTCGTGCATAGGGTGCAGCTGCAGGAGGACAAGTTGTTGGTGCAGCTACAGTCAATACTCCAGAGCAAAAGAGATGGGATTCATGGGATGCCTTAGCCTTGTCATGCATCTCTCTTTCAGTGAAAAGATCAATCATTCCGCATATCCGATCGTGTAAGACCTCCAGGGCAGCGTGGGATATTTTGGAAAGCATGTATGCAGCACGGAATGATGCCAGGGTATCTTTCTTAAAAAGAGAGTTGAGCAATACACATATGGAGGAGGGTGACTCCATGTCAGTCCACCTCACAAAGCTACAGGATCTCAGAGAGCAGTTGTTAAACATAGATGAAATTATTCCTAATTCAGAGATGATTACAACCACTCTGAATTCTCTTCCTGAGTCTTATCTCAGCTTTCACACTTCGCTGAATTTATCATTGAGGGGGGGTGCAAATCCTCTCTCTTTTCATGAGTTGATAGGACTTCTGCTTCAGGAAGAGCAGACTAGGAAAAATTTGGCTTCACGTGCAGGTGAACAAGCCATGCTCTCAAAATTTAAATCAAAAACAAAGGGACAGGCAAAGACAACAGCAAATCAGCCTTCCAGTGGGTCAGGTTAGCCTTCACAAAAGGCTAAAAGTGATGCAAGTAAGCCCAAAAAGAAGGGTTTTTGTCACTACTACAAAAAGTCAGGTCATCACATAGCAGAATGCAGGAAAAGGATTGCAAAAGAAAAGAAAAACAGCTCAGGAATGGCTGTTTCAGATTCAGCCCCTTGTGCATCTAACAGTGGGGATGCTGCAGCCAACTTTGTTGGTCAAGATTATGCCTTTTTATCTTGCATTTTTTATTCTAGGTGGGCTGTTCCAGATGCTCGGGATAGTACAGCCTCTTGCAGTGATGATACATATGCATTTTTGACTTGCAGCTTTGACTCTTCTACAGATGCATCTACTTTCAGTGTTAATGAAACACTGAACACATGGTATTTTGACAGCGGTGCATCCAAGCACATCACTTCTAGGAAGTGTCTTTTTACTTCCTTGCATCCACCTCCTGTTGGTAAGAAAGTCACTTGTGCCAACAACTCCTCATATTCAATACATGGCACAGGAGAAGTTGAGCTCACTGCAATTAATGGCTCAATTTTCAGACTTTCTGATGTCTTATATGTGCCTGGCATAACCAAAAATCTCCTTTCAGTGTCCACTCTTAACAGAGGGGGATTTCAGGTCATCTTTGAGGATGACAAATGTGCTGTCCGAGACAGGGAAGCTAACTATGCCTTAATGTTATCTGGTACTCTGCTGCGTGGGCTTTTTCAGCTTGATATTTTTGAGAAAAGAGCAGCCCATGCTTTGGCAATTTCTACTCCTACAGCTGCCATGCAAAATGCAGAATTATGGCATGCCAGATATGGCCACATGTATTACAATAGCTTAATGACACTTCAGAAATTTTCAATGGTTGATGCCTTACCACCTCTTGAGATACCTCCTCCACATGCCTGTGAAGGGTGCATTTTAGGTAAAATGCATAGATTTCCCTTCAAGAAGGATGGTTCAGTTAAAGCTGTTCGCAAATTGCAGCTTATACACAGTGATGTGTGTGGTCCCATGAGGACTCCGTCATTGGGTGGTCATCTCTACTTTGTCACATTTATTGATGACTACTCCAATTTTACTTGGGTTTATGGGCTGAAAAAGAAATCTGAAGTGTTCACAGTGTTTAAACACTTTTCAGCCATGGTTGAAAATGAAACCGGACTCAAGATACAGACACTACGCACGGATAGAGGTGGGGAATACCTATCTGCAGAATTTGATGCTTTTCTCAAGCAAAAGGGTATTGTGCATCAGCTCACAGTCAGGCTGACCCCTCAGCAAAATGGCAAAGCTGAGAGAAAAAATAGAACCCTCATGGAGATGGACAGATGTATGCTGAAAAGCAAACACATGCCTCATAAATTCTGGTTAGAGGGTTTGATGTGTGCCAATTACATTTTGAACAGGGCTCCCACTAAGGCTTTAAAAACAAAAACTCCTTTTGAGGTCTGGAATGACAGGAAGCCTTCAGTGGAACACTTCCGAGTCTTTGGATGCCTTGCCTATGCATATGTGCCAGTTGAATTTAGGCACAAATTGTCAGATAAAGCCATCAAATGCATATTTGTTGGATACAGTGCAGAAAGCAAGGGGTATCGTCTCTACAATCCTCCTACACGCAAAATCATTGTAAGTAGAGATGTGATATTTTCTGAAAATTCAGCTCACACTCAGGCTGATTTTCAAATGCCTTCATCTTCAGAAGATGTCTTTTAAGGGTTGCTACCCATTGCTTTGGGTTCCCCTGCTGATTTTTCTGATCCAAATCAGAATTTACAGCAACCTTCAAATGCTTCAGTTCCGCCACAGGATGTCTTGCCTCCTCCACAGGCAGTGGAACAAGTGGTGCAGCAAGAAATTGCAGACATACATGCAGCAAAAACAGTCCCAAACTGGCTGTTACAGACTCTCAGGGAGAGTAAACTTGATGCTCTGTTACCTGGCAGGACTCGCAGTGCAGCAAGGCACATGGAAGGTGCTAATTCAGTGGAATCAGCATATGCAGGTACTCTCCTTGATGAGGAGGAGCCTGCCACATTTGAAGAAGCAAAAGGTAATGTGCATTGGATGAATGCCATGCACGATGAGTTGCAGTCCATTGCAAAAAATCAGACTTGGGATGTTGTGGACTTGCCACAGGGTAAACATGCTATTGGCACACGATGGGTATTTAAAGTCAAACGAAGCCAGATGGCTCCATTGACAGATATAAAGCCAGGCTGGTTGCTAAGGGCTATGCTCAGAAAAAGGGCATAGATTATGAGGAGACATTTGCTCCTACATCCCGAATGACCACCATCCGATCAGTAATTGCAATGGCTGCCCATTTTGAGTGGAATGTTCATCAGTTGGACATCAAAACAGCCTTCTTAAATGGGGACTTGCTGGAAGAGGTGTATGTCAAACCACCTCCGGGCTTTGAAATTACAGCAAATGCACTTCAAGTCTGCAAACTCAATAAAGCTTTATACGGGCTGAAACAGGCCCCTCGTGCATGGTATGCTAAGATACATGCCTTTTTAACCAGCAAGGGGCTGCACAATAGTCCTACTGAGAGCACCCTCTACATCAAGATGGATGGGGGGGAAATATTAGTCATCCTTCTTTATGTCGATGACTTACTGCTCACAGGGTCCAATGAAGAAAAAATTGCAGATTTCAAAGCTGATTTGCAGACCAACTTTGACATGTCAGATTTGGGGCTGCTTCACTTTTATTTGGGGATCCAATTCTCTCATGAGAGACGTGGCACTGTTATGTCTCAGTCCAAGTATGTTCAGAAACTCTTGGACAGATTTAACATGCAAGAGTGTAAGCCCATATCTACTCCTATGGAACCGGGGCTGAAACTCACAATGCATGCTGCAGGAGAATCAGTTGATGCCACACTTTACAATCAAGCTGTTGGATGTCTCATATATCTCTGCAACACTAGACCTGATATTCAGTTTGCAGTATCTTAGGTACATGCACAGCCCAAAAACTATGCATTGGCGGGCAGTTAAGCGCATCTTCCGTTATTTGCAGGGCACCAAGTCTTTTGGCTTACTATTTCCCAGGGGGGGTGACTTGCAGATGCATGCCTACAGTGATTCAGATTGGGCTGGTGATTATGACACTAGGCAGTCCACTAGTGGCAATTGTTTCTTTTTGGGTAAGTCTTGCATTTCATGGCTGAGCAAGAAACAATCTACAGTGGCTACCTCATCATGTGAAGCTGAGTACAGGGCAGCTTTCACAGCAACAGTTGAATGTGTCTGGCTGAGATGTTTATTTGTTGATCTTCATCTATCTTTGGAGGGTCCTTCTCCAATTCTCACTGATAGTCAGAGTGCCATTGCAGTGGCAAAGAATCCAGTGTTTCATGCTCGCACGAAGCACATTGAGGTTCAGTATCACTACGTCAGAGAGAAGTTGCATGCAGGAGAGATCAGTATGATCTTTGTGTCCACACATGACAACGTTGCAGATATTTTCACCAAAGCGCTACCACGTGAGAAGTTTGAGGCATTTCGCAGTGCCTTGAACTTATATCCGTTTGGTGATTGATCAGCCTTGTACATGACATTGCAACTGCAGGGGGGTGTTAGAATTATAGATATAATTCAGCAGTGACCAATGTAATATAATAAGCTAGTTAGGGGCACTTTTCCCTCACTAAGAGGTTTTTCCCCCTAACTACAGTTAGTGCACTAACTATGGTTAGTGACTACTAAGGTTTTGTCACTAGGACAAAACCTTATCCTTCTTACTTTGTGTTGTACTCTTTACACTCTATTCTATTGCAACTACGTCTTCAGCTTCCAAGCTTCCTGCTCTCTCAATCCCTCTTGCTCTCACTCACTCCCTTCTCCTTCATAGGATTGGGTCCATATGAAAGTTGATGGCCCACACAAGGTGTGAATACATGAGAATGAGAGGTTTGTTGACAAACTGATCCCACACATCATCATCAACTCTCTCATAGTAGTATCCTACCCCAATTGTTCGAAATTGCCCTAGAGATTATTTTCTTTTCCTTCGAGCACTTAATAATGTAAAAGTGTGCATCTTCCTCCCCATAACTTGACTCATTGATAGCAAAGTTGTCCCCCACATATGGGGGTATCAACATCCTCTTCGTTACTAGAGCTACCAATTGATCCTTCACCATTGCCCATGGGGATAAGAGTATGATAATCCCAAATCTCTACAAATGCATTATTCTTTCATTGTCTCCATTTTCCTCGCATAAATGGATCATAAAAGCAAGAACACCTCCTAGATCGGACAGAAGAAAAAAAAAAAAGAGGACACCTATGATTAATGAATAAGAGTATGTGACTTGATGAGGGGGGTATCTCAAGGCATATTTATATATATCTGAGTATCCATTAGTAGAATGCATAGACTGTGAATCTACCACATGCTTACATTCCCACTTATCATCTCTCTGTACTTCATCCTCTTTGATTTCCCAAAAGACTCTGTTCACCTCACTGCCACAAAACTCAGTTGTTCATGTAACACTTATTTCATTAATTTTGGACTCATATGTCTACTTTTGGACTATTCCTTAAAATCCTTCCCAACTGAAAAGTTTACTTTATGAAACTATCATTCGAGAATCAAAAGTTTACTTTCTGACACTATCATTTTCACATAAGACATTTCAAAATATCTCTCTACAATGTTGTACAAATAATGCAAAAACTACTATTAAATCCTAAATTTGTATTTCTTGTTTATAAGAATCATATTCTTAAAATAAAAAATCCGAGTTATTAGTTTAAATCCATGAAAAACCATGCTATTGAGGATTCACAACATTTTAAAAATGTATACATAAGAGACCTGTAAGACTCTTTTTACTTTCAATGCAGAAAACTATAACACTCTTTAATATTCAAGAAATTAAAATGTTTATATACACATGAGACATGATGGAAGCCTCTTTTGTACTCCAAAAAATAGCAATAGCTATGCTTGCAATTTTACATTATCATGTCATAAGTTTTACAACAAATATTGCTCTGGATGAGTCTTTGTACAAAGGATCTCCTGTGGCCTTTTCAATAATTTAATTTTTCCTTTACAATGAGTTTAGTACAAATGGGCGATCCAAACATTTGCTTGTTTGAATGTCCTTTTCTATCATGATCACAGAAATGAGCGATCCAAACATTTGCTTGTTCAGAATGTCCTTTCTGTCGTCACTTGTCGCTTGGGTGCCATCTTCATTCACTCTCATCTGACAACCACCACCACCTTCACTCTTTCTCGATATTTGAATGGTGTTATCATGGGCATTCTTCATTTGCGCTATCTCCTTCTACTTCCTCCCGGGCGAGCATCTTTGTGAACTCTGTAATGTGTGTAATAATTGGTTGCGGTAATTTTATTTTGTCTTCTACATCATACGCCATGTGCTTCTTTGTTTTCTTTGACCTTGATTTCCAGGATACTATGACTGTCTCTGTGGAAAGTCTTGAAATTGCTTCATGGTTTGGGACCCATTCCTTTTTCAAACAACTACTATACAATGTACTATTATCTTGGTTCTCCTTCCTGCCCCTTGGCTCATACCATACCGCTGTAAATGTTGTAGCTCTCCCCCGGTCATCCATGCTCACGTCAACTACTTTTGCAACCCAAAACTTCACGTTCTCATGTTCATCATCCGATGGTCGAACTGCAACAAAACAATGGACATCTATGTCTATTTGTGGCATAAACTCTCTCTTCTTGGGTCCACAATATGGACGTGGGAGCAACGATTCAAACTCATTTTCAAAGAGACCACATGCTGGACGCAAGTCATTACCAACATTTGGCCAAAATAAAGGCCGTTCTGCCTTAATATCATCTTCTCGCATTTTTGCAAGGTCCTTTATCAATTGGTAGGTCTTGCTAATTACAACAATAGTGTGTTCCTTCCAAGAGGGCTTCCAATCAGGAAATCTCCGGAGCATTTCCTCTTTGTATGCAATAACAGCTTTTAAGCCTTCTATTTCACCTTTGGATTTCTCGCTGAATTCTTTTATAGGAGCCCATGTTGGATGCATTTCTTTGCTCGGGATTGAAGTTAAGAGAGAGTAAGGTTCTTCAGGTTCCCATTTTGTATCAAGAGAATAGTGTTGCCATTGCATCACTGGTTTTTCATCCTTTAAGAAAAATCGAAAATAGTGTGGAGCGCTATGACTAATCAGGGCATCACCACCTTTTTGTATGAAAGGTAGAATAAAGCTCTTCCAATCATACATCCTCTCAACTATTGAGCATATTGTTCCTTCCTTACGGCCACCAACTTGCCTCCCGCATTTTCTTATCAAGTCATCCATTGTCTCCATGTCCTTGTGTTTTAGTTCTCTTGAAACTATGCTAAATACCTGATCGATATCCTCATGTGTGTGCCCAGCCAACAAAAACCCAACTTCAATCTCATTGAAGATTCTATGAGCGATTAGCATTGAGCAAAATGCAAAGAAGAGTACATTCTTATTCTCTCGTCCGCAATTGTCTGCTTGTATTCTCAAAGTTGCTGGTAGGCGACCTTTTTCTGCATGTACATTGTGAATTGCCTTCATAACGGATGTTACAACTTGATTGCTATCGTGTAGATGCAAGGAATCAATCCATATGTCTGCAAAAAACTTAAATCCGTGCACTAACACTCCACATAGATGTGTCTTTAAAAAGTATTTGCCTTGTAGCTTAGGTGGAGTGTTAACGAATCGAGGTAATGTTGTTGTATTTTGATCCATACCATCTACAATAATGCACATGTACTCATTTGGGTGAGAAATAGCTTGCTCCTTCCAAAATGCATATTTTATTCTAGAATGTCGAACAAGTCCATGATGAAATTCTCTCTTTCTTTTGTAAGCTTCTTTTTGTTCTGGAGATGTTGCACTCTCAAGTGCTCGCTTTAGATCATCACAGTCGTTGCACTTTGACATTTTTTGCCTCTTTGGGATTTTAACATGTCCAAAGCTTTTTTTCCAAAGAGTATACAAAGTATGAAAAGATGTCGGTGCATGCCCTCTTTGCCTCTGTGTTTCTCCAATAGAGTTAAATACTTCTTTTTTGGTTAAACCTATCGGAAGATGCATTTCTGATAGGTGGGGTTGCGGTAAAGCATTTGCATAAATGTAATCTTTCAAAATTGCTGTTGCCGCAACCGTTGAGGCTCTTGTTTTGGGCCTTCCTATGTTTCCATGAATGTTAAATTTAACTCCATACGTTGCTTTATTAGCCAAATTCCAATATGTGCCATGTGATAATCCTGTAATAATGCGATATGCATTATTGCATATACTTTTTCCATTTATAAGAGGCCTTATTTGATGTCCTAAACTTCGCCTTCTCTTATCATTTACAAGAAAGCAAGACAATCTCGTGAGTAGGTATTCATTTCTTCTGCTTCCTTTCCTTTGCCAGACATGTTCTCTACAACCCTTGATGTCATGTAAGTTAATGGATCGCATACATGTATGCTTACAGCATGTAGATCGCATTGCTTTTAGCATAACATCTTCATTCATTACTCTTATTCTCTTTGGTTGCTTTTCTAGATCTGCCTGCACTCGTTGTCTTTTCATGCATCTGTATGTCCGTTTTGGGACCTTCTGTTCATTCTTATTTGGATTTGTGTAGTTCTCCTTGTAAGATTTATTTGTCACGTTGTTTTCATGAGATGTTGCATCCTTGATCTTATCACTCTGACAGTCAAATACTGAATATTCCTTTGTTGATGTCATCCTTGCTTTTGATACATTCGTCAAACCATTTGTAACATTTACAAGTTCACAATCAAAGTCAAACACCGAATAGTCCTTTGTTGATCTCATCCCTACTTTTAATACAATCGTAGAACGACTTATCACAATGGCATTAGAGTGTCCTGAATGATCTTCAAACTCATCTATTCCTGAGAGAACATCACTCATTGATGCACTTTCTATGGATTTCATAACTCCATAGTCAGTGGTGATAGAGTGTCCAGAATGATCTTCAAACTCATCTATTCCTGAGAGAACATCGCTCATTGATGCACTTTCTATGGATTTCATAACTCCATAGTCTTGAAACTCCTCTACTCCAGAGAGAACATCACTCATTATACTATCGTGCATGATTTCCATAATTCCATAGTTACCTGCTTTGACTCCAAGAACTTTATCAGTATCCATGAAGCCATCCATGCTTGAAGATATAACACTTTTCACATCTTTGCCCAAGTTCTCAATGTGCATGAACTCATCCACCCTGGATAAGGCATCACTTGTGAAATATTTTTCTTTCTCGGTACCAATGAAGTCATCGACTTCTGATAAGACGTCAGTGCTATAGTTGAGTGCATTGGAATCATCTATCTCTGAAGGAATAGAGCTTGGTACATTGGCATATTCTTTCAATTCTTTGATGTTGTAGTATACATTATGTTTATCATTAAAAACCACATGCCGAGTCTTTCCAATCTTTAAAAATTGCATGCTCCATCTCAAATCCTTACCTACCTCATAGTAGGGACCATCCAATGACATTGAGTTATCATCCATACCATCATCAGTAACTTTTTGAATTCTCATCTGCGCAAATGTCCAGTGTTCAACTTGTTCAAATCCCAAGACTTGACCTTCTGCTACATACTTATTTGTAAATGATAACATTTGTAAAATATCTCCCACTCTAAAATCCAAAGATATGCACTTTGTATTCCTGATGACATGTGTTGGATAAGTCTCATCTCTGTCCCATGCAATAAATGCTTTGTTGGAAGTATTATAGGGCATAACATCTCCAAGGATTTCCATATCCCCACACTTATGCTTTAGCTCAACATGTGCACTCAGAATCCTTGATACGATAACCGCTACCTTATCTTCGCCAAGTCTTCTAAAGTGACAAATAGAATTTGGATCACTTTCATGGATTGTAGCAAATGCAACTACTTCTCTTTTGCAACATAAAATCACCTCCATCCCCAGAATAAATTTTGTAGCCATCTCCTTTGTGAGTTTCCTTTGCAAACAAGCTGTAACAACCATTATAAAGAACATTAGTCTCTTCTCAATAATCTACTTTATTAATGATTTAAAAATCCAGAACGTGTTTGAAAATTTAATTAGACACTAACCAATAACAACCGTAAACCAATAACAACCCTAAACCCTAAACCCTAAGCCGTAAACCAAAACAACCCTAAACCCTAACCAATAACAACCCTAAACCCTAAACCCTAAACCCTAACCCCCAAACCCCAAACCCTAAACCCTAACCCCCAAACCCTAACTCCCAAACCCTAAACCCTAAACCCCAAACCCTAAACCCTAACTCCTAAACCCTAAATCCTAACTCCCAAACCCTAAACCCTAAACCCTAAACCCTAAACCCTAACCCCCAAACCCTAAACCCTAACTCCCAAACCCCAAACCCTAAACCCTAACTCCCAAACCCTAAACCCTAAACCCTAACCCCCAAACCCTAAACTCTAAACCCTAACTCCTAAACCCTAGATCCTAAACCCTAAACCCTTAACCCTAACCCCCAAACCCTAAACTCTAAACCCTAACCCCTAAACCCTAAACCCTAACTCCTAAACCCTAAACCCTAACTCCCAAACCCTAAACCCTAAACCGTAAATCCCAAACCCTAATCCCTAAACCTTAAACTCTAACTCCCAAACCCTAAACCCTAACCCCCAAACCCTAAACCCTAAACCTTGACTCGTAAACCCTAAACCCTAACTCCCAAACCTTAAACCCTTTACCCTAACTCCCAAACCCTAAACCCTAAACCCCAAACCCTAAACCCTAAACCCTAAACCTTAAACTCTAACTCCCAAACCCTAAACCCTACCCCCAAACCCTAAACCCTAAACCCTAACCCCCAAACCCTAAACCCTAAACCCTAAATCCTAAACCCTAACCCCCAAACCCTAAACCCTAAACCACCAAACTCTAAACCCTAACCCCCAAACCCTAACCCTCAAACCTTGAACCCTAAACCCTAAATCCTAACTCACCAAACCCCAAATCCTAAACCCAAACCACGAAATCCTAAACCTTAAATCCTATGAGTGTTTTCCAGTAATATCATTTATTTAAGTAATAGTTTTAATTAGAATTCATAAGTAATAGTGGAATTGATAGTTGGGAGGGTGGTAGTGGGAGAAAGGGAGAGTGGGAAAGTGGAGAAAGGGAGTGTGGGAGGGTGGTAGTGGGAGAAAGGGAGAGTGGGAGAGGGAGTGGGAATGGGGGCGGTGGGGGTGGGGGTGGGAGGATGGGAGTGGGAGTGGGAGAGGGAGTGGGAATGGGGGAGGTGGGGGTGGGGGTGGGAGAATGGGAGTGGGAGTGGGAGAGGGAGTGGGAATGGGGGAGGTGGGGGTGGGGTGAGGGTGGGAGGATGGGAGGATGGGAGTGGGAGTGGGAGGGGTGGGGAGTGGGAGTGGGAGGATGGGAGTGGGAGAGGGAGTGGGAATGGGGGAGGTGGGGGTGGAAGTGGGAGGGGTGAGGTGGGAGGATGGGAGTGGGAATGGGGGAGGTGGGGGTGGAAGTGGGAGGGGTGGGGTGGGAGGATGGGGGAGGGAGTGGGAGTGGGGGAGGTGGGGGGGGTGGGAAAATGGGAGTGGGAGTGGGAATGGGGGAGGTGGGGGGGTGGGAAAATGGGAGTGGGAGTGGGAGTGGGAGAGGGAGTGGGAGGATGGGAGTGGGAGGGGTGAGGTGGGAGGATAAGGGTGGGAGAATGGGAGTGGGAGTGGGAATGGGGGGCGAGGGGTGGGGGTGGAGGATGGGAGTGGGAGTGAGAGGTGTAGGTGGGAGGATGGGAGTGGGTGGGAGAATGGGAGTGGGAGTGGGAGTGGGAATGGGGGAGGTGGGGGTGGAGTGAGGGTGGGAGTGGGAGGGGTGGGGTGGGAGGATGGGAGTGGGAGAGGGAGTGGAAATGGGGAAGGTGAAAGAATGGGCGTGGGCGTGGGAGTGAGAATGGGGGAGGTGGGGTGGGAGGATGGGGGTGGAAGTGGGAGTGGGAATGGGGTGGGAGTGGGAATGGGGTGGGAGGATGGGAGTGGGTGGGAGAGAGAGAGAAGATAATCTAATAGAGAGGCCAATGGGAGAGGAGATAATGTTATAGAAGGACCAATGAGAGAGAAGCACTTAAAACCCTAGTTTTTCTTATATATACTCTCCTTCTCTCATTGTTTCTCTCATTTCAACAAGGAAGAGCAAGAGGAGAAGCAAAAAGAGGAGGAAGAGCAAAAGCAAGCACAAGCAAGCACAAGCATCGATTTCAACTTTTTTCCAGGTACTTTTTTTAAAATTTGTATTCTTTGAAATTTTATTATAGAGAGAGAAAAGTGAAGGAAAGATTTTTAGAGAGAGAAAAGAAGAGAGAGAGTCTTGCTACCTCGGCAGCAAAAGAGAGAGAGAAAGAGAGAGGGAGAGAGACGAGAGAAGGGGGGGGAAAGAGAGGGGAGAGAAAGGGAGGGGGGAGAGAAGGGGGAGGGGGGGAAGAGAGGGGAGAGAGGGGGGAAGCCGCGAGGGGGGGGAGAGAGAGAGGGGAGGGGGAGGCCACGGCAGCGCAGAGGGGGGGAGGGAGGGGAGGGAGAGGGGAGGGGAGAGGGAGGGGGGGCGGCGAGAGAGGGAGGGGGAGCGGGGGGGAGGCGAGGGGGGAGAGGGAGGGGAGGGGGCCGCTGCCGCTGCCGCGGCAGCGAGAGAGGGGGAGGGGGGGAGAGGGAAGGGGGGGCGGTGAGAGGGAGAGGGGAGAGGGAGGGGTGGGGGCCGCGGCGAGAGAGGGAGGGGGGGCGGTGAGAGGGAGGGGGGAGAGGGAGGGGAGGGGGCCGCTGTCGCGGCAGTGGTAGCGAGAGAGGGGGAGGGGGGGGAGGGGAGGGGGAGGAGGGGAGGGAGGGGGCCGCTGCCGCGGCAGCGGCAGCGAGAGAGGGGGAGGGGGGGGAGAGGGAAGGGGGGGGGGCGGGGGCAAGGGGGGGGGGAGAGAGAAGGGAAGGGGGGGCGGTGAGAGGGAGGGGAGGGGGCCACGACGAGAGAGGGAGGGGGGGCAGTGAGAGGGAGGGGGGAGAGGGAGGGGAGGGAGCCGCTGCCGCGGCAGCGGCAGCGAGAGAGGGGGGGGAGAGGGGAGGGGGAGGGGAGGGGGGAGAGGGAGGGGAGGGGGCCGCTGCCGCAGCAGTGGCAGCGAGAGAGGGGGAGGGGGGGAGAGGGAAGGGGGGAGGGGGGGAGAGGGAAGGGGGGAGGGGGGGGGGAGCGAGAGGGAAGGGGGGGGGGAAGAGAGAGAGAGGGGGGGGCCACTGCCGCGGCAGCGGCAGCGAGAGAGGGAGGAGAGGGGAGAGAGAAGGGGGGCGGAAAGGGAGGGGAGGGGAGGGGGAGAGAGAGAAGGGGGGGGCCGCGGCCGCTGCCACGGCAGCGAGAGAGGGGGAGGGGGGGGAGAGGGAAGGGGGAGAGAGAGAGGGAGGGGGAAGGGGGGAGAGAGAGGGAGGGGGGAGCGAGAGAGGGGGGAGAGGGAAGGGGGGGGGCCGCGGCCGCTACCGCGGCAGCGAGAGAGGGGGAGGGGGGGGAGAGGGAAGGGGGGAGGGGGCGGGGGCAGCGAGAGAGAGGAGAGGGGGAGAGAGAGAGAAGGGGGGGGGCCGCAGCCGCTGCCGCGGCAGCGAGAGAGGGAGGGGGGGGAAAGAGAGAAGGGGGGCGGGCGAGAGAGAGGGGGGAGAGGGAGGGGAGGGGAAGGGGAGAGAGAGAAGGGGGGGCCGCAGCCGCTGCCGCGGCAGCGAGAGAGGGGGAGGGGGGGAGAGGGAAGGGGGGAGGGGGCGGGGGCAGCGAGAGAGAGGGGAGGGGGAGAGAGAGAGAAGGGGGGGGCCGCGGCCGCTGCCGCGGCAACGAGAGAGGGAGGGGGGGAGGAGAGAGAGAAGGGGGGGTAGCGAGAGAGAGGGGAGGGAGAGAGAGAGGGGAGGGAGAGAGAGAGGGGAGGGAGAGGGAAGGGGTGGGGAGAGGGAAGAGAGAGGGGGGGCCGCTGCCGTGGCAGCGAGAGAGGAGGGAAGGGAGAGAGAGTAGGGGGGAGATGCGAGAGCGAGAGAGAGGGGGAGGGAGAGAGAGAGAGGAGAGGGGAGGGGCCGCTGCCACGGCAGCGAAAGAGAGGGAGGGGTGGAGAGAGAGAGAGAGAGGGGGAGGAGAGAGAGAGAGAGAGGGGGAGGCCGCTGCCGCGGCATCGAGAGGGAGAGAGGGGGGAGAGAGAGAGAGAGAGGGGAGGGGGGGGAGATCGCGGCAAGTGAGAGAGAGAGTGGGGAGGAGAGTGGGGAGCGCAAGTGAGAGAGAGGGAAAAGGTGAGGAGAAAGGGAGAGAGAGAGAGAGAGGGGAAATGAAGAGGAGGGGAGAGAGTAGACTAAGATGAGAGGAAACGTAGACTAGAGCGGAGAGGAAAGAGAGAGAGAGAAGAGTGAGAGAGATGAAAATTTAGAGAGGGAGGACACGAGACAGTACGATCGAGATAGAAAATCTTACCAATGAAGAGGAGAAATGAGTGGGCAACGATCGAGACAAGATGAAGAAGCTACGATCAATGAGGCATATGAGAGGAGATTGGTATGTGATTTAGTCTAAACTTAAACAAACAAAACTATAAACCTTGGTGTTCGATGAAAATTTAGAGAGGAAGGGCACAAGAGAAAGTATGATCGAGATAAAAAATCTTACCAATGAGGAGAAAAAATGAGTGGGCGACGATCAAGAAGAGATAAAGGAGAGATGTTTTGATGGAAGAATTTGGGAGCTATGATCAATGAGGCATATTAGAGGAGATTGGTGTGTGATTTAGTCGAAACTTAAACAAACAAAACTATAAACCTTGGTGTTTGAAAAGAGAAACGTGTGGAAACTAGAATTTCAAATTTCCTGCCTTTTTTTAAACTATGAATCCTTGTGTTTGAAAAGACAAACGTGTGAAAACTTGAAAATTGTGATAAAAGACAACCTTGTGTTTCAAAAGACAAACGCGTGGATGTGAAAATTGTGATAAAAGACAACCTTGTGTTTCAAAAGACAAACGCGTGGATGTGAAAAGACAAATGTATGCTAAAAGCAAAACTTGTAGAAACTTGAATTTTAAATTTTTCTTTGTTTTTGAATTTAAAATGAGTTTCACTTTCATTTTTAATTTACTAGTTTAATTTAGACTATAATGCATTTTGTTTTGGAATATAAAGAGTATAATTTTAATTTTATTACATTTTAAATTAAAATTTTAAAGGTAGTTTAACTTACATTCATTATTATTACTTTAATTTATTTCTTTTTAGGGAGAATATTCGTTATTATTACTTTAATTTATTTCTTTTTAGGGAGAATTAATATATTCTTCTAGATAAATATTAAATTTTTAATTTTAAGTCTTGTTTTCTTTATTTTACGTTATTTTTTCATAAACTTTAAGTTAAACTACTTTATAGTTTTTATTATATAAATTCAAATTTATTAAGATTTTAACTTCTTATTAATGTGAATGTTCAATTCTTATGAGTTGTAAGTAAATTAGTTTTTGAAAATATAAATTTTATCTTTTTTAAAATGAGAAGGAGAAGAGAGAGAGAGAGAAGGGGGGGGCCGCTGCCACGGCAGCGAGAGAGAATGGGGAGGGAGAGAGAGAGAAAGGGGTGGGAGGATGGGAGTGGGAGAGGGAGTGGGAATGGGGAAGGTGAAAGAATGGACGTGGGCGTGGGAGTGAGAATGGGGAAGGTGGGGTGGGAGGATGGGGGCGGCAGCGAGAGAGAAGGGGGGGGAGAGAAGGGGGGGAGAGAGAGAGAGAAAGGGGTGTGAGTTTAAAAAAGATAAAATATAAATTTTGTCTTTTTTAAACTCACAACCTTAGTGTATTAAAAAGAATAATGGAAAATAGATTATTTTTTGCTTTTAAATTCGCAACCTAAGGATATTAAAAAGAACAATGAAAAAGAAATTATTTCTTGCTTTTCTTCGCTTCGACGGTTGGTGTAGTCTAGATTAGCATAGATTAGTTTGTCCTTAGAGGAGAGAACTCCAAAAAAACCAATCAAAGCCATGCTCAAAATTTCCCGACTAGTTCCTAATCAGAGTCAGTCCATTCGTTCACATTCGGTTTCACAGTCACAACAACCCTACCATTTAAGCAACGATTAAGGTTTTTAAACTTTCAAGATGATTGAAAGTTGTATCAGTGGACATGACAGATTACAGTTTTGGAAGTTGACAGAGCATTTTACACTTATATCAGTTGCGGGAGTTGATAGAGCATTTTGTACTTATATATGACAGACTTCAAATTTGTATTCAGAGATCATTGTAAATCCTTATTTTTTTTCACATTTATGCTCTAAGCCTTGTAAAGCCTTTTAGGCTATTCCCAAAGCATTTATGCTCTAAGCCTTGTAAAGCCTTTTAGGCTATTCCCAAAGCATGAAATTGATACTTATATGATTGGGAAGAATAAAAACTTGAGGTGTATTAATGGGACTCATTGTACTTTTGATTTTTCAAAGTAATTGTAGTTTGTCAAAGTACTTAAAATTTGTGTTGTGCTTGAATACAGGATGGATCTTGAGGCTACAGCATTTGTCAATGGTATGACACTGAAATACAATGGAAGAATTTATGCCCCAAAGGACTTCACAAACTGGACAGTTGTTGACACAACAAAGAAAGCATGGTTCTTGGTCTTAAGTAAAGGAAATCTCATTCTAGTGATGACAAAGAGAGAGTTGGAGAAAGATGACTGCTCATCAAATGTATCTTTCTCAAAGAGCAATTTGATTCAAGGGGGCACCTTAGTAGGAATAAAAATTGAAAAAGACAGCAGTACAATGATGATTTACACAAAGTCAAGAATGAGCAACAGATCGTTTCTTCTTTCTAAGAAAGATGCAATGCACTTTGTGATGCCGCCGCTAAAAGCACCTAGATTTCCTGAATTGGTTCCTGCATTGGAGATCCTTCAACATGTGTGGGAGGAATTTCCCATTGAGGAAGCAAGAAAAATGCAGTCAAAGATTATCCTTGAATACTTTCAAGGTGTCATCCAACAAGGTTCAACTTCATTGGAGGGACCTAAGGTGCAAGAATCCACACATGAGAAAGGAAGTGATGAGATACGCCATGTAGATTTGGTTCATGGTAATACAAATGAGAGAGGAAGTGGAGTGGATGAGATAGAACACATTGTAGTAATGGATGAGGGTCTTGTACACGTGGATGCTTACAAGGGATCTACATCTGAGACAGGAATTGAATTAGTGGAGACCGGACATGCACATGCATCTCAGGCAGAAATTGAATTGAGTGAGACACGACATGCATCAGATAAGACAGGACATGCACACACATCTCTTGTTCATGGTATTACTCACTTAGATGGTGTAACTCATGAAGTTGATGGAATAACAGAACAAGTGAATCCCTTAAGTATACCTGAAGTTGAGGCAATAGAAGAAGAAGTAGGGCGATCTAAAGCAGTTCACATTGAGCCTCTAAAAAATAAACCTCGACGTCAAATGCAAAAGGCAAGTACTTCATGAGCTACAGTTCCAAGTCCTATAACTGGAAAAAGAGTTCGTTCATATACAAAGAAAGGGCAAAGAAGAGAAGAGGAAGAACATGAAGAGGATGCGGAGGGTCTTGAAATGGAGTCAGATCTAGAAGCAGAAATGTTATCAATGAAGAACCTAAATCTTCGCTTGAATGAGGCTGTGACAAATGAGGATCCAGGATATATATGGGGCCAGAAGACTCAAGTTATACATGCTTCAACAGTGGTCAAATCAAGTGTCTTCACCAACAGCAGGACCTTAGATACAGCCTATGCTGAAAAGAGTTTTCAGGCTTTGATTGATGGAAAAAAACCAGTTGTTTCTAATTTGGTACTCCGTCCAAGAACATTTTGGCCAGTCATGGGAGATTATAGTCAATCCATCAATTTCTCTCAGCCTATAGATTTTGAGATGCAATTCACTAAGTTCCTCGGAAAACAAGTTCCCTCACTTCAAGAAGGACAGAGTTCAGTGAATGATCCAGAACGACATATAAGGGATGCCAAGAGAAATTTCTTAGCTCATTGTACATTTGAGGCAATAGATGGTCAGCACTATGCCTATGCTTGTAATGAGCGCTCTAGAGATGCATACAAGAAAGGAGAAATTACTTATCAAACTTTCGTGAGTGTGCCTCAATTTCACTACTATTCTGCATGCATATGTATCTTCAAGAATGAGAAAAAATATTTGATTGAGTTGGAAAGACTTAATCATGACATTTATGCACTACGAAAAATCACCTCCACTTCAGAGATGTTGCTCAAAGCTAGGACCATATGGAAAACTTTTAATTCTCCTTTGACCACTCTCAAAAGAACTGCAACTAAAGTGGAAGCGGATAATCTTGTTGACTTCTACACATGCTTGAGTGCCATTGTACCAAGGGGAAAGCAGGAAAGAGCTGAGGTGATTACAAGCTTCAAGACAGTAAGGGATAGGTATCAAGACTACACAAGCATACTTTTCCGTAGCGATGAAGTTTTTCATCAGATCAAAGACGTGTGTCTTCCATGTGAGAAAGGAGATGTTACATATGAGGCTCCATCCTTGATTAAAGAGAAGGCAAAGAAGATTGAGAAAAAAGAGATGACAGCTCGGATGTGGAGGCCTTTAAGAAACCTACCAGATAAATATGCAAGCCTTGCTGCAGAGAAATTAATGTCCAAAGAATGGTTTTTTGGCAAAAAGGATAAAGATCATTGCATGGAAGATAACATCATCCAACAGGTCAAGCGTGATGCAGTAAAGAGTGCAATTGAATATTTATTGGGAGAAAAAAATATTCCAATCAGCCAATGTAAAATTGATCATAACATTGTGAGGCAGATGGCATCAGCTTTACCGTCAGCTAAACAGAAGGCTTGGGCGCATAAATGGGTGAAGGTAGAAGATGATGGATCTGAAATTACTCCCTCTATGAGAAGTGACATTCCGGAAAATGTGTATGCATATGCACAAAAAGTCATCAATAACCACACTCTCAGAAAAGAAAAGACTTTGAACAAGGGCTTTTATTTCATACATGAAATCATTTCAGAGTCTGGAAAGAGTGTTGAGTGCAAGGGAGTTTCATTGAGTGATTTTTTGTCCGACGACACTGCTTGGGAGAGACCTCAGCTTTTCTTTGTCTATGAAATATCACCGGATGACATCCATCCACTCCTTGACAGAATATTACATACCACCATTGGCAGAGTGGGACAATGTAATATAGTCATATTTGCTGATAAAGATGACAAGGAACAAATGTCTACTACCCTAGAAAAACAATATGGCAATGAGCTCAAGATTTACAATGGGATATACTCAAGAAAAAGGGACAAGAGAGAATGCGGTCTCAAGATACAGAGTCTAGAAACCTTTTTCTTGTGCATGAAGATCCCTTACAATGATCACTCCTTACAAAACAATATAAGAGGGAATGCAAAGAGATTGCAACTACTGCTGGAAGAGCATGAAGCTCCAAGTCCCCTCCATCGCAATGCAAATCACTATGAAAGGCCAGCAAAAAGTGCTGATCTTTTAATTAGTATGATGGAATTTTTGCTACCGTCCGGATGGGAAGTCACATTGTGCCGAATGGGACATCTGTTCGAAGCTCTTATCAGAAAAGGACACAATGTAAATATTATTGAGAGCCCTGCTTGCTTGGAATACCTTGATACCGTGGCTTCTCTCACAATAAATTTTGATAAGAAAGGTCCGATCTCACGTGAAGAGGATGACATAGAGCAGATCATGTATGATGAGAGCAAGAAAGATGATGAAAATGATCAAAGCTCTGGATATAATAGTGAGGACACCAGCGATAGCAAGGAAGCAGAAGAAGATGGATATGACACTGACCTTGCCTCTGAAGGTTACATAAAAAGACCACGAAGATATGTAGAGGTATGAAGACTTATGTTTAATTTTCTTTATTCATTTAAAGGTCTTTTTAAATTTATAATTAATTTAAAATTTTGAATCTCATAATTATTTTATCCTTTTATAGGAGAAGGGAGAGGAGGAGGATGAGGAGGACATAGTTGGAGCAGAGAATCATGAAAGCTCATCTCAAGAAAGCAAAGCTGCTCTGGCTATCCATCGGATGACTCTAGAAAATAATCATACATTGCAGCAAATGGAGAAGTCATTTCAAGTTAAGTTTCAAGTTCGAGAACAACCTCTTACTTTTATATTCGATGAAGAGGACATTTCAATCCTCATAAACTTCAAGAAAGAGGTCAATGACAAGGTTATAATAGCCATCCTCAGGTTTGACACAAACTTTTTACTGACTTTATGCTTTTGTATTTCCATTGGATCAAATGAACTAATATTCTTTTCTTTTTATTGCAGTATGGTTTTACAACAGCTTCCGCTATATATACCAAGATGTGCATATATGGTCGATCCTCTTGTTTCTAGTGTACTTAGCAATAAGCAGAAGACCATAGATGACGTTTTTAAGTGGTTGCAACCTATTGATTTGACTGTGGCGCGAGTTATCTTTACCGCATATCACGAGGAGTGAGTATCAATCCCTACCTAGCTTATCTCTTACATTGTGGAGGATTATATCAAATAATAATTATTCTTAATTGATAATGCAGCTTGCATTGGAGCTTGGTAATTGTGGACATCTTAGCCAAGCAATGCTTCTTTGTCAATTCAATAGCATCTATCCATGGCAGTGTGTCAGAGTAAGTATAACCTACTTGTGTCATAATTATGTCAATGAGATGCATCCTATGCAATGCGCACATTCATTTATGTTTTCTATTTTGATGTGTAGATCTGCTCGAAAGTTGGTAAGTGCTATAGATGCACTTATGCAAATGGAGGGTGACTTGGAAGATCAAATAGAGTATGTAACATGCCCTGCAGCGAAGCAGAATGATGACCACAGTTGTGGGTGGAGAGTTGGATATAACTGCTTCTTGCTCCTTGCTCAAATTTTTGATTTGAGAGGCGGTGAAACCTCATTGTCCACATATACAGACTTGCATCTATATGCATTTATGTCATCTATCATTAAGGCATTTATTGATAATGTGGTGGAGCATCCAGAGGAAACATTGGTTGCTACGCCCATAAGTTGTCCTGATGTAACCGCTGTATTGGACGAAATGGGGAGCTCTTCTGAGGTTAAGGTCATCATTAGCAAGCAACCTCGTGTTTTGACTTTTGGTAGCGAGGAAGTTACAATCCTCTCCGACCCTTTGAAAGAGGCTAATGACAAAGTCATGATGGCCATCCTCAGGTTTGATATGAACATCTCTTGACTTGATACTTCAATCATTTGATTCAATCTGCTTCTAACATTTGTTTATTTATTGCTGCAGTACGGTTATATCTCATTTTCCTAGATCAGTACAGAATCGCGTCTGTATGCTCGATTCTCTTCTTTCAGCTGTACTTAGTGATACCAAGAAGACAGTAGATGATGTTTGTTCAATTCTACAACCTTTAGACTTGGATGGCATACTACTTGTCTTTATGCCATACTATGAGAAGTAAGTATGGTCTCAATCTTTCTTTTACTCTCTTATTTATAATATTGTGTCAATTAATACTTAATATTGTGATAAATCTTATCGCTCTTTATTGGTGATGTAGTTCACATTAGAGCCTGATAGTATGGGACCTTGATGACAACCATTGTTGGTTTGTCAACTCAATTACAGGCTTTCACGGGGTGTTCAAGTAAGTGTTCTTTTATCATATCATTATGAACATGCATCAAGTTACTATTTACTACACAAATTCACTTTGTCATATGTCATGATGGACAGGTCTGCAAACAAGTTAGTTTCTGCGATTATGAAAATCAGGGAGCATCAAGACCAACCAAATTTCCAGACACGCCTCACAGTGGACCAAAAAGACATGTTTAGTAGTGGGTGGAGAATTGCCTATAACTTCATGTTGTATCTCAATGAAATTTTTGAACATGTCTCCATAGAAGCATATACCAAGCTCGAGCTACAAGATTTTGTGGCTAAGACTGTTCACTATCTAACTGCTATCATTGGGAAACAACATGATGGACTCAATGAAGAACCTGAGGGAGCCAAAGAAAAAGAAGAGACAATTCAGTCTCCTTCTGTATCACAGCCTCAAGTAGAAGCATTACAGTCTACACTTGAATTAGAGACTCAATGCATTCTTCCTACACAAGAAGTGGAGACTAAATGTGCATCTACAACATCACATCTTGTAAAGGAGGAAGAGATTAAGTCTATCCCGATTGCACCAGAAGTAGAATCTCAATGTACACCATCCACACAAGTAGAGACTCAATGTACTCTTAGAGAATCACAGCCTCAAGAGGACTCATCAGACTCTATTCAGTTGTAAAACATGTAGAAAGAAACATGAGTCCTTGAAGATTTTTATCTTGTTTGTATTGATTAATGATAGTGTTTTTAAAACTTATGTTAAATGTTGCAATACATTAGGATATTTTATGATATTTTTTCATTACAATACATTAGGTTTTACTTTTTTGAAAGTCTAATTTATTATGTACAATAAATATCTTATGATGAGAATCTAATAATTATATCATTCTTATGTTCCATCACTTTATTTTATAGATTTCAATGTACTCAAAATCTATCATTTATTATGTACAGCAAGTCTAACTTATATTATATTAAAAGAATATCTCATGATGAGATTCTAATAATTACTAACTTATATTATATTAAAAGAATATCTCATGATGAGATTCTATTAATTATATCATTCTTGTGTTCCATCATTTTACTTTATAGATTTCAATGTACTATCACTATCTTATATGTCTCAAATGTCTCCCATTACGGTCTTGCATCCCATCATTTTATTTTATAATGTCTCGCATTACGATCTTGCATCTAGTCATCTCGCATTACGGTCTTGCATTTGTAGTTCTATAAATTCCCTAGTAGTCATTCATCTTCTATATCTCACCTGCAGCAGACACTTCTTCCACTTTGCTCTTCTTACCTTACTCCTCTCCTCAAGCTTGCTCCTTCCTCTCCTCAAGCTTGCTCCTTCCATCTTGCCCGCAGCCTTGCGTCCTCTTCTCAAGCATACTCCTTTCATCTTCCACTTTGCTCTTCTTACCTTACTCCTGTCCTCAAGCTTGCTCCTTCCTCTCCTCAAGCTTGCTCCTTCCATCTTCCCCGCAGCCTTGCCTCCTCTTCTCAAGCATACTCCTTTCATCTTGCCTTATCTCCTCTAGTTACCTTCCTCACTCTCGTTACCTTCCTCACCTCGTTCGTCTTCTATATCTTTCCTCACTCTCGTTACCTTCCTCACCTCGTTCGTCTTCTATATCTCACCCGCAGCAAAAACTTCTTCCACTTTACTCTTCTTACCTTACTCCTCTCCACACTTCTTCCATTTTACTCTTCTTACCTTACTCCTCTCCTCAAGCTTGCTCCTTCCATCTTGCCCGCAACCTTACCTCCTCTTCTCAAGCATACTCCTTTCATCTTGCAGCCATTATGGATCTTTTTAAGGTAATCGATTCTGTCGAGCAAGCCATTAGCAGCCTCAAAGAATGGATTGCCGAGAACCAAGGAAAGAGAGAGGAGAGAAAGCAAAATCCAGCTCCATTAACCCAGTACGAGAAGGATGACTTTGCTTGTCAGAAGGGCTTAGAGAAGGAAGAGGAAAGAAAAATAAGTATGGCTACTACTGAAATAGATAAATTGCAGTCATATAGGAGAGAGTTGATAGACTTTCAAAGTGAGATATCTTCGCGTGTGGCTCGTTATGGAAGATTTTCCCCCGAGGAAGCGCAAGCCATTCGGAACAAACAAAGTGTTATGCAGGAGAAAATTCATCAATCCTTACTTCTCTTCTATAATTTTAACTACATCGATGAGGAAGAGATGAGCTCAGCTCTTGAATGGGTTGAATTTAGGCTAAGGACTTGAAAATAGAAAATTCATCAAATTGAATGGCTGTAGTCTTGAAAATCTCAGGCTTAACTTTTGAAGGTGTTTATTAACACCATTAAATATTAAGAGAGTTTACAACAACCGAATCTTATTTTTTCATGTAACTTATGTAGTCTTGAAAATCTCAGGCTTAACTTTTGAAGGTGTTTATTAACACCATTAAATATTAAGAGAGTTTACAACAACCGAATCTTATTTTTTCATGTAACTTATGTAGGCTGCGTTAAATTTTATAATTTTAGTTTCATGTCCTTAAAAAATATATTTAAAAATGCTCGTTTTTATGTTTTTATATGTGCTTTGAAGATTGGGTTTTTCTTAAATTTTATCTGAAAACTAGTCCAAAAGTATATGTAAAAATGAATTTGTACATTGACAAGTCCAAAATTAATGAAATAAGTGTTATGTGCAAGCTCTCTCTTTATGAGAACTCTAGCTCCATCGTGTTCTCCTTTCCCAAGGCCTGAATCTAGAAAGCTCTATAACCTTTCAAGTCTAGTTAGGCTAAAGTTCTTAGCAGCAAAGTAGAAAGGACACTTTACTTTGAACTGGGCGGCACATCCATTGGACCACACCGAATGATGTTTTAGTGCAAGACCCTGATGTTTAAGCCACTGGTCATGTTAAATAAAGCAATATTGCACAAAGAGGGTGTCATGTGTCTTTTCATCTAAAATATATAAATGGAGAGTTTTATTAACATTGTTTGAATCGTTGCGCACATATGTTATGTGCACGACAATGGTAACCTAATAATTCTACCAACACATGGACTGTATTCATTCTACTCTTTAAAGGTAGAATTCTCAGCAAATACAATTATTGAGACCAAACATCACATGGAAAGTTCTTAATACAATCTTTGCATTGTTAATACTGCCACCTGCAACTGAAGTTGTGCTAAATAAGACTCTTGATGTGCTTTTTAAAGAAGGATAAAAATTCAGGAGATTTCATATGTTGCACTAGAATGTCCTTTGTCTTTTTCTTTCCACCATCTTCATCAACTTTGCATGTCTCTATATCTTGAAAGACCTTTATAGGGAGGAGCAAGTAATTATCTATTGTCTTGTTAGGAGATAGCATAGATTCATCATACACTCCCATTAAGCATTCATTACTCTACGTCTACTGGTTTTGGGCATAGTAATGATTCACAAAGAGCTGTGATGCTATTGTAGATATAATTTGCATCTTCACACATAAAACTAATCTTGCCATGGTCACAAACACTGTAGGCACATGTGCATATGTCCCATGGAGTCCAAACAATTTTTGTTGCATGTAATTGAATGATTCTTTCAAGAATATAATTTGCACATGTGAAACACAGTAGCAAGTGTATCAATCCTTCAACTTGCGCACAAAGAAGGGCTTCATGCCCTCAAAGCATCTTTGAGAAATCTTGATCTATGGGTAGTGGTCCTTGAATCTTTTGAAGAACTCCACTTACCACAAAATAGATATCGATTAATAGTCCACTTAATCGTACCTCATAACTATTTAATAGTATTGCAAACCATTTAATAGTGCTTCATGACCACTTGATAGTACTTTTGGATCACATAGAAGCAGTTCATACTACTTTTCATTATTTAATAGTATTTTAGAACCACTTAATAGTGCTTCAAGACCTCTTAATGGTACTTCTAGACTATCAAGCTTGCGTGTCCAATTCAACCCTTCTAGTTTATGGTCAAATATTAAACTTCAACAATGATTTTGTGCTTTGATTTTGCATTTCCACTTTCACATAGAAAGTAGGTTCTCCTTTGCTCTCTCTTTCAAAAAGATCTAGTCCAATTTGAGGACACTTGAACATTGATTGTAGTCCACTTTCCATGTTGATCTCACTAGATTTCTCATGTCAAACACATCTAATGGAATGAGATCCTAATGAAAAGTGGATTACAAGAAATGATAGGTACCCATTCAAATGAGTAGATCCTTTGAGAGAATGATGATAGCTCTAGCCTCCTAACAAACCCATCTTGTTTCTTTCATTATGTATAATAATAGGATGAACAAAAGGGTTGAGAAATGACCACTAATAGTACTTCTACACCACTTACTAGTAGTTAATGAATATTTAATAGTACTATAAAACCACTTAATAGTCCTTCAAGTCTACTTAAGATCAATTTAGGATCACTTAATAGTGCTTTAAGACCACTTAGAAGCACTAATTTGTACCTCTGGACCACTTAATAGTAGTTCAAGACAATTGATTGTTCTTCAGGACCACTTAGTAAGTAGTACTTTTGTAGTTCTTGCAAGTATTGCTATACCACTTAATATTACTTCATCACCATTTAAAAATATTGCAGAATCACTTAATAGAAATTCTGGATCACTAAGAATAGTACATCTAAGAATTGCTTATAAACTAGTCGATAGTATCTCTAGAACACTTAGAACTACATTTGAACCAATTTGAAGGACCTAATGGCCATATTGACAAACACGTTGATAAGGATTTATCATGTGTTTGCCAATAATAGTACCATAGAACCACTTAATATCAGTTTAGGACCACTTAATAGTGCTTCAGGACTACTTAATAGTACTTTTGTAGCGCTTACAAGTACTTTTTTACCACTTAATAGTACTTTAGCACCATTTAATAATATTGTAGAACCACTTAATAGAACTTTAGGATCACTAATAACTTGCACTTATGAGTCCTTTAGTACATCTAAGAATTGCTCATAAACTAGCCAATAGTACCTCTAGAACACTTGGAAGTGCATCTGAACCAATTTGAAGGACCTAAGGGCCATATTGACAAACACATTGACAAGGATTTATCACGTGTTTACCAATAATTTAGTACTACGAAACCACTTAATATTGGTTTAGGACCACTTAATAGTGCTTCAGGACCACTTAATACTGTGTCAAGACCAATTAATAGTACTTTTATATCACTCTGGACCACTTAATAGTACTTCAACACCATTTAATAACATTGCAGGACCACTTAATAATACTTTAGCACATTTAATAATACTTCAAAATTGTATATGGCACAAAAGTACTTTCAAGTAAAACTGAAGTACACACAAAACTTGATTCTTTTTCAGCAATCACTATGACATACATCTATGTGTTGGAGCTTTTCTTTACCTGTTGGTATAAAGATAAACCAACTTTATTTAATGTTGTACATGATTGGAAACCATGATATCATCGTAGTTTAGTACAATGCCTTGTTCTTGATATTCTACTTGAAAGGTTATGTTATTTGTATTCCACTACATTCATATGCTTGGTGCTTTATTAACAATGATAATACATGTATTATTATGTTTTGCTAGCAAGTTTAGCTACATCTTCAAATTTCCATAAATCTCGGTTAAAGAGACTTGCCAAATATTCTATATCAAGCTTTACTTTCAACATAGCTTTCAAAATATTTTGTATTGTTTTGAAGGCTAGATTTTCTTCGATTATCTTATCATTTACTTTTGATTTCCTAAATGTTTTATGGTATTTTGGAGGTGAGAGTTACTTTCGATTATCTTATGATTTTGAAAGCAAATTCTCTTTCATCTTTGTTAATCAAGCATGCTAATGGCCATCCATTGTATTTGATCTAGAGTAGGCTAAATATCATGTAGGTATGCTTGATATGCAAAAGAAAATATATGAAAGAAAAGGACTTGCCGAATGTTTTATGTTGTTAACATTCTAACATGTTTCTTTCAATGTTTCTTTTCTATTTAGCTTTGATATTATTACTCCTTGGATACGTTACTTCACATATGTAAAGGTACTTCTCACATGTTTTCTTGTCGTTTTCAAGGCACTCATTTATTTCCAAGGTGAGCTCATATATTCTCTTTCATCACACTCAGTTGTTTCTCTAAGTACATGCAAGTTTGCACAAATGCCTAGATACAATCCAATGAATTAAATGCACATTCGATACCTATAAGATGAGTATATCTACTTTGTTTTTCATAGTCATCTATATTTACGAGTGCATGCAAGGTCTTGCTAGACCAATGATTTCTTCCTTCTTTATCAATTAACTTATTGATGACTGATGGTATGTATTTACTTATTGGTTCAAGCAAGGCATACTTTTATTTTGCCCTTTATGTGGTGAGGTATACTTATATGTCTTTCATGATGAACACCTATGGCTGACTTAATGAGTACTAGTTTAGACGTGGCATCTATGGATTTGTATACTCATTTGAACGTGGCAAGGTTCAATGTCTTTCATGTGACAATATTTATGAACACATATGGCTAATTGCTTGAGTACTTATTTGGACGTGGCATATGGCTAACTACTTGAATACTCATCTAGATGTGGTATGGACATGGTACATAAATTATTACTAAGTCCTCGTTTGTATGTGACACATATTTGTCTGGCTTTCACGATGGACAAATATGGATTACTTATTTAGTACTCATTTCGACATGGTCACATTGCATACTCATTTGCACGTGGCAAAGTTCAACGTCTTTTAGATCAACACATATGGATTACTTCTTGAGTACTCATTTGGACATGGCACATATGGATTACTTAAGTACTCGTTTGGACGTGGCACATATGCATTATTGTTGAGTACTTGTTTGGACATGATCACCATTCTTGGATGTCCATTTTCTTGGTTACTTCTAGTTGTTCTTTGTAATCTCGGATGCTTGTCTTCCCAGTTGTTTGGTACTTTCAGATGCAAAGAGGTTGTTATTTCATTCCCGCTATGATTATGTAAGCTGTGTCTATTCCACACAAGCTTGCCTGAAGCTTTAGGTGGTTCCTACTACTTCATGATGCTGATCGATGACTACAGTAGAAGGATATGGATATACTTCCTGAAGACTAAAGACGAGGCATTTAGTAGGTTCAAGTAATGGCATGTAATAGTCAAGAAAGAAACGGGGAGGAAGGTGAATAAATTGAGATCAGACAGAGGTGGAGAGTTCACATCAACTGAATTGGGAAGTTACTGCAAAAGTCATGGAATCAAGAGGCCAAAACTCCCACCACATACATCACAGCAAAATGGATTAGCAAAATGCAAGATGCGCATCATCTGCAAAATGGGCCGAAGTATGATGAAAGGGAAAGATTTGCCAAAGACTTTCTGGGCTGAAGCATGTAACACTGTAGTTTACATCCTAAATCGTAGCTACACGAAGGCTGTGAATGGGATGACTTCATTGCAAGCCTTTCTGGTAAGAAACCTTCAGCTGCACATTTTAGAGTTTTTGGATGTGACTGTTTTGTGCATGTCCCTGATGCTACCAGGACCAAACGGGAACCCAAGAGTCAGAAGTGTGTTTTCTTGGGCTACAGTGAAGAGGCGAAGGGTTACCATCTCTATAACCTTGTTACCAAGAAGGTGATTGTAAGTTGTGATGTGGTCTTCTCAGAATAGCCGCATGAATTGGAGGAGGATGCTTCCTTCCCAGACAATCAGGATTATATCCATCCAGTACTGCCACCAATTGTAGACCGAACTCCCCCAACAGTGCTTGGGAGGATTCAAGGCAAAGAAGATGAAGAAGAACCACAATGGCAACGACCATTCCCGAAGTGGAAAAAAACCTTTTGGATGGCAAGAACCTCCAACCATTGAGGAGGAACCATCCAAACACTGTCGGTCCAAGAGATTAGAGGAGCAAAGAAGGGCGTAGGAACACTTGGTCAACTATGCTTTGATGATAGAAGTGATTCGTGCTGATGAACCCAAGTGTCTTGAAGAGGCACAAGGCCATGATAGGTGGATGGAGGCTATGTAGTCGGAATATGGCTCCATAATGAATAACAATGCTTGGGACCTTGTGGATCGACCACCAAAACGCAAGATAATCAGAACCAAGTGGGTGTACAAGACCAAGTACAAGGCCGATGGCACATTGGATAAGTACAAGGCTCAGCTCATGGCAAAAGGATTTGTACACGTACATGGTTTTGATTATCAAGATACTTTTGCTCCCACAGCTCGACTAACAATAATTCACAGTGTTTTGGCTTTAGCTACCTAGGGAAGTTGGCCCGTGTTTCAGATGGATGTGAAATCCACCTTTTTGAATGGAGATCTCAAGGAGGAGGTATACGTGGAACAACCAGTAGGTTTTGAGATCCCTGGTTCAGAAGGTAAAGTCTTCAAACTGAAGAAGGCACTTTACAGGCTAAAATAGGCCCCACAAGTGTGGTACCAATGAATTGATGCCTACTTTCTGCAAAATAGGTTTAGGAGGAGCCCATCTGATGCAAATTTGTATATGTTTAGAGAAGGAGGTAGGTGTATGATCGTGGTCCTTTATGTGGACGACCTTGTCATAACAGGGAACCATGAAGACAAGATCTTGCAGACAAAGCATTTGCTAGGAAGAGAGTTTGAAATGATAGACCTCAGACTGATGCATTTCTTTGGGGAATGAAGTTTGGTAGGAGCCGAAAGAGATCTTCATTTCACAGCTGAAGTATACTAGAGAGATACTGAAGGAATTTGGCTTGGCTAAGTGCAAGACAGTTGGCACCCCTATGGAGGTTGACGTGAAGCTCTCAAACGAGGACTCATCACACTGGTGGACAAAGCAAAGTATAGAAGGCTTGTGGGTAGCTTGATTTACCTGTGCAACACACGGCCAGACATTAGTTTTGCGACTGGTGTACTAAGCATGTTTTCCAATCAGCCTCGGGAGAACCATTGGAGGGCACACTTGATTGTGGCATCACTATACCAAGGGCAACATCTTGACCAAATTCTGTGACTCGGATTGGGTAGGAGACGTGGACAACAGGAGATCAGTGACAGGGTACTATTTCTCACTTGGATTTAGAGTTGTGTCATGGGTCAGCAAAAAGCAACCCACAGTTGCTCTTTCTTCTACCGAGGCCGAGTACAAATTTACATGCTTTGCTTCTTGCGAGGCAGTGTGGTTGAGGAGGATTTTGGGGGACATGGGTGTAGTGTAGAATAAGCCTACACAGCTATCATGTGACAATCAGAGTTGCATGGCGATCGCAAAGAACCTGGTGTTCCATGCTCGCACAAAACACATTGAGATTCAATATCACTTTGTACGCAAGCTATATATAGCTCTAACACCCCAGAGGTACATCATCTCAATTTTAATTTAAGTAAGAAGAGAAGAGGTCGACTTGGTGTACTGTCCGGCTACAGATAATGCTGCGGACATCTTCACGAAGGGTCTTGGAATCGACTTGCTGGAGAGGCATCTTCATCGACTTGGCATTGGGCTGAAAAAGTAAGTTCACTTGTGGGTGGACATTGAGGGGGGGTGTTAGATATCAATGCTCCACTCTCGTGTAACTATGTGGGAACCAGCTAACTCTACTTGTAAGCCCCCCATATGAGGAGAAGGCATTTGAGTAGCTCGATGATCTGGTACGTCCTAGTTTGGACACTAGATGGGGGCCATGTGTGGCCTGATGGCTGGACGACTTCAAATAGCGTTGGAACAATGCCAACTAGGCTACATGCAAGTGCAAGAAGGCATCCCTTGACTGACCACACTAAGGGTAGATGGAGCATTTCCCAAGGCAGCCCACTCTCAGGTTGCGGGGCCTGTTTGGAGCCTCAGATGATCCTGGATGATGCCGAACGGACACCGTAGGTGAGTTGCTTTGTTTTGCACACTGGCTCTATCATATGGTCGATGGCCTATTTTGGGACTGACCCCCAATCGACCGTTTTGTGAAGACTGGGTTGGTCACCCAATTGGACCTAACCGACTATGACTGGTGGCTATATAAGACCAAGCCCGTGAAGCCCATTTCATCATTGGCTACAGCAACCCTAATTCCTTAGCATCCAAGCCTCGGTCTTCTACTATTTCCAGTATGCCATCGAAGCTTCTTTCATTGGAGCGCATGGTTGGGAGGGAGCGCCATCTATTGTATCAGTTCTACAGTAATCAAATTTTTGATTCTCCATACTATCTTGTTTTCTCTTTTGCTATGAGATCCTGTTATCTGTTGAGCACAGACGTATTATTTTCTTACACTTTCCCCTCTTATTTCGTCTCTTTCATCCTCTTTTCTCTTCTTTTCATAACCATATGCATTTGCCTGTTCTTATGCTCTCATGCATTTTCCTATGCCTATGCTTATTTCCTTATCTTAGCTTTATTCGGTTCTTTTTTCACATTCTCCTTAGTTGTATTTGGTTCTTTTTTTTTTCAAACAGATTCTAAATGAAACAACCATGCCCTCACCCACGAGTGTCCTCCCTAAACCACAACCTGATTCCCCATATCACATGGATTATAGACATACTCTGCTAGCTCATGTAAAAGACAAGATTACACAAGAGAGTGATTGGGCAAAGTACAACATGGTGATGCGTGCACTTGGGTAGGGTCCAAGCCAAAGGGTAGTGGAGTAGGGGTGATTGAGGAACACAGGACCACCTACAGGATCTTTGTAGGCTTTGGATAGACCACCACGACCAACGAAGCACCAAATATGATTGTGTAAAACACATAATCGATTGTGTGGAGGCCTTCGTGGATTGTGAGTACATGATCGATGAGAAGCATGACGACATATTAGAAGAAGTGGAGGATGAGGGCCCCAATGACCCACCTAGTGGCTCGAAGGAGGAAAGTACTTTAGATAGTAATGCAGAGCAGTAGACCTCCTCCACCATTTTGGCATTTTTGGAGAATGTATCTTTTGGAGACAATTTTTGCTTAAGCATACTTTTGTAGACATATATTTTTTATATACATACTTTTGGAGACATACTTTTGGCATTATTTTTTAGATATGAAAATCTTCTTGGATTCCACTTGTCTTTCATAAATATTTGTCATTTCAAAACTAGCTTTTCATAATTGTCTTAAGTAAATAATTGTCCTTTGTTATTTATCCTTTATGCGTTGATGTCATTTCATAATTTTCACAAGTGATTAATTGCCTTTTCATAATTTCTTGAGTTTGAATTTCTTAATTGTCTTAAGTAATTAATTATCTTTTTGCTTCTTACCCGCTCTTGTTATTTATTTATTTTTTTTGTCTTCGTGTTTGTGTCTACGTTTGTCCAATTCTCCCAAATTATACATGGGATCATGTCGCACATCCGACGAGTAGAGAAACCCTCATAGGAGGAGACATCATGATCTCTACTCTCCAGATGACTTTGATTCCACTCAGGCGACACCTTAAGGACGTACTCCTGTGACCCCCTAGCCCAGACCTATGACTACCCCTACCCCAACTCCTCTCGGACCTAGAATTGTGACTACCCCTCGGGAAACTCCTTTTCTAGCAGCCCATGGCTTTGTCGAGAGTCCCAATGAGTTTGTGGCACAGATGACTGATGCAAAGGCAGCAAGATTCTTCTCTTTGCTATCCTAGAGGACCTCAGTAAATCCCTCTCCTACACTGATGGCTAGGCCTACTATCCAACCGTCCCCTCTAGCCCCTTTGATTGAGGAGTCATTACCTAGGCATGACCATCGTAAGGGAAGAGTAGGAAGGGTTGCTTATGTTGTCCTCACTTGGGAGATGTCGACGAGTCAACACACTCACATCCCTACAGGCCTCCACTTGGTCCCGAGACCTAGTACCAGCCAAGTCCCTTGCCCTCTCCTATGCCCACTGCTACTCCTCTAGTAACACCCCTTGCTCTAGCTTTGCCACTCCCATGAGTCCTCCTTACCTGCCCGAGGACCTGTCCTATGAAATCACGATGGCTAGAGAGATAATAGAAAATAAAAAAGCAATGGCCACCATGAGGCAATTAATGAGCCACCACTTTAGGAGTGGCATAGCGACTAACTGGCACTACCAGGATGAGCAAAAGAAGCAGAAAGTCATCGATGAATTGAAAAGACAATAGCCTAACCCCCCAAGTTGGGAATTCAATGAGAATTGCATGCGAGAGCGCATGGGTTTGGTCTTGAAGCATTATAGGTCAATCTTGCATACTTCCATCGCAAAGGGGAAGGATAAACCTAGCTAGGAAGACAAAGCACACTCGAAGTTTTTGAAGAAGGAGTACAAGGACCATCCTGAAAAGTTTGAAGGTCAAAGGAGGGCTTCGAGGAGACGGTTGGACTCCATAGGTACTTTGCACTTTGGTGTAGCCGAACGGTTGGTGTTCAAGGAAACCATGGTAAGTTTACTTCTCAATTAATTTATTCTTCCATTTGTTTCATTACATATTGCATGCACTTTATCAAACTCTCATAAATTGGGCCCACAGTAAGCTACGATGGGTCACCTTCCCATAGACACAGAGGTGAGAAATGCGTTCCACTTAGGAACAAAGCCATGGTTTATTGAGATGGAGGCCATGGGAGCGACGGTCGATTGGGCTGTGGTGACTGCTCACATAGTATGAGTCTACTCCTACTTGTAATCTCACTTTTTAAATTGTTTTATTCTTTAAGTTCCAATCAAATTTCCAATTAATATGGTTTCACTCTTAGAGTGCAAGCTCGAATGTCCCATTAGCAGAGGTGAGTAGTGATGATGAGGGATTAGTCTTACATGGCTTTGACAAGAGCCAAGGATCAGGCGTAGCTCATGAGGGCCATGGATCAGGCATAGCTCATGAGGGCCAGGGATTAGGCCAATGTGACAACGACAAGGATGACAATTCGGATCAGCAGCAATAGTAGTATTAGTAGTAGTTTGTATATACTTCACATGTATATGATTCTGTATGTCAGCTCGTTTGAGCAATTTTGTATCACCCTTTTTCAAAGGGTAATTTTGTAACAAAAAATGTTGTATATCTTTGGCATGTATATGCTTCTGTCATTCGGCTCGTTTGAGCGATTTTGTATCACCCCTTTCACAAAAGGAAAATTTTATAACAAACAACATTCTTTTGTAATTACTTTAAAAAAACATTAGTGGAGCAAAACAGAGCTTGTTGTGGCCCTGTTTAGCCCCACTATTTTTTTTTGTTTCTATTAATTATCGCTATATAGCAACGTTTACCAGTGTCTCTATATAGCGATGTTTACTAGTGGCACTATATAGGGACAAGTCTTATATAGTGACTATTAGATATCAATGCTCCACTCTCCTCCTGTAACTATGCGGGAACCAGCTAACTCTACTCATAAGCCCTTCATATGAGGAGAAGGCATTTGAGTAGCTAGGTTATCTGGTAGGTCCTAATTTGGAAACCAGATGGGGGCCATGTGTGGCCTGATGGCTGGACGGCTTTAGATAGATTTGGCACACTGCCAACTAGGCTACATGCAAGTGTGGGAAGGCATCCCATGGCTAATGGCATTGAGGGTAGATGCAGCATTTCTCGAGGCAGCCCACTCTCAAGTTGCGGGGCCCGTTTGAAGCCCCACATAATCCTAGATGGCTCTGGGCCAAACAGCGACCATAGGTGAGTTATTCTATTTTGCACCATAGTTCTAACATGTGGTCAGTGGCCTATTTCGAGACCAACCTCCAAATCCGTCTAGCCATCAGGCCACACATGGCCCCCATATGGTGTCCAAAACTAGGACCTACCGGACAACCGAGCTACTCAAATGCCTTCTCCTCATATGGGGGGCTTACAAGTAGAGTTAGCTGGTTCCTATGTAGTTACATGAGAATGGAGCATTGACATCTAGCACCCCCCCTCAATGTCCACCTACAAGTGAACTTACTTTTTCGGTCCACCAATGCCAAGTCGATGAAGATGTCTCTCCAGCAAGTCTCTTCCAAGAGCCTTTGTGAAGATGTCCACAGCATTCTTTGTAGTCAGACAGTACACCAAGTTGACCTCTCCATCCATGATGACAAAGTGATATTGAATCCTCGGGGGGGTCACTCATCATATGTAACCCTATCACGTGAGTTCAACAAAAGGATATTTTTTATTTCTAAAATTTACAGAAATAAATATACATAAGGGACTATTTAAAATAGTTTTGGAAAAAATTTACAGATTTGTATAGAAAAGGGGTACATTTTATTAATGAAAAATTTACACAGATAAGGGATTTTAGAAATATGCCTTGAACGCACGTGGTATAGAGGGTTTATACATAGTGACCCCCCCGAGATTGAATCTCAATGTGTTTTATGCAAGCGTGGAACATAGGGTTCTTTGCAATCGCCATGTAGCTCTGATTGTCACATGATAACTGCATAGGCTTGTTCTGCATTGCACCCCTGTCCCCCAAAATCCTCCTCAACCAACTACCTCACAAGAAGCAAAGCATGCTGATTTGTACTCAGCCTTGGTAGAAGAAAGAGCAACTGTGGGTTGCTTCTTGCTGACCCATGACACAACTCCAGATCCAAGTGAGAAAAAGTAACTTGTCACTGATCTCCTACTATCCATGTCTCTTACTCAATCCGAGTCATAGAATCCGATCAAGATGGTTCCCTTGGTATAGGTGATGCCATAATTAAGTGTGCCTTTGATGTATTTTAGCACCTACATCCCTACCCTCCAATGGTTCTCCCGAGGCTTATTGGAAAACTTGCTTAGTATACCAATCACAAAGTTGATGTCCGTGTGTTGCACAAGTAAATCAAATTGCCCACAAGCCTTTTGTACTTTACTTCATCCACCAGTGGTGATGAATCCTCGTTTGAGAGCTTCACATCAACCTCCATAGGGGTACCAACTGTCTTGCACTCAACCATGCCCAATGCCTTCAGTATCTCTCCAGCATACTTCAGCTCTAAAATGTAGATCTGTTTTGGCTCTTGCCAAACTTCAATCCCCAAACAGAAATGCATCAACCCGAGGTCTGTCATTTCAAACTCTCTTCCTAGCAAATGCTTTGTCTACGAGATCTTCTCTTCATGGTTCCCTGTTATGACAAGGTCGTCCACATAAAGGACCATGATCATACACCTGCCTCTTTCTCTGAAGATATACAAATTTGCATCTGATGGGCTCCTCTTGAACCCATTTTGTAGAAAGTAGGCATCAATTCACTGGTACTACGCTTGTGGGGCCTGTTTCAGCCCATAAAGTGCCTTCTTTAGTTTACAAACTTTACCTTCTGAATCGGGGATCACAAAACCTGGTGGTTGTTCCACGTATACCTCCTCCTTGAGATCCCCATTCAGAAAGGTGGATTTCACATCCATCTGAAACACGGGCCAACTTCCCTGGGCAACTAAAGCCAAAACACTACGAATTGTGGTTAGTCGAGCTATGGGAGCAAAAGTATCCTGATAATCAAAACCATGTACCTATGAAAATCCTTTTGCCACTAGCCGAGCCTTGTACTTATATGCAACGTGCTGTCGGACTTGTACTTGGTCTTGTACACCTACTTAATGCCAATTACCTTGCGTTTTGGTGGATGATTCACAAGGTCCCAAGTGTTGTTCTTCATTATGGAGCCATACTCCGACTGCATAGCCTCCATCCACCTATCATCACCCTGCGCCTCTTTAAGACACTTGGGTTCATCGGCATGGATCACTTCTGTCATCAAAGCATAGTTGAACAAGTGTTCCTGCGCTCTTCTTTGCTCCTCTAATCTCTTGGACCGGTGGTGTTCGGATGGTTCCTCCTCAATGGCTGGAGGTTCTCTACCGTCCAAAAGCTGCTTTACCCGAATGGCTTTTGCTGTTGTGGTTCTATAAGCTCTTCTTCATCTTCTTTATCTTGAATCCTCCCAAGCACCATTGGGGGAGTTCGGTCTGCTCTTGGTGGTGGTACTGGATGGATATCTTGGTCCTGGTTGTCTGGGAAAGAAGCATCCTCCTCCAATTGATGCGGCTATTCTGAGAAGACCACATCATGACTTACTATTACCTTCTTGGTAACAGGGTTATAGAGACGGTAACAGTTTGCCTCTTCACTATAGCCCAAGAAAATACACTTCTGGCTCTTCGGTTCCCATTTGGTCCTATTAGCATCAGGGACATGCACAAAATAGTCACATCCAAAAACTCTGAAATGTGCAGCTGAAGGTTTCTTACCAGAAAAGGCCTACAGTGGAGTCATCCCATTCACAGCTTTCATGTAGCTATGATTCAGAATGTAAACTATAGTGTTACATGCTTCAGCCTAGAAAGTGTTTGGCAAATCTTTCCCTTTCATCATACTCCTCCCCATTTCATAGATGACGCGCATCTTGTGTTCTGCTACTCGATTTTGCTGTGATGTATGTGGCGAGGGTTTCTGACTCTTGATCTCATGACTTTTGCAATAGCTCTCGAATTCAATCGATGTGAACTCTCCACCTCTGTCTGATCTCAATATCTTTACCTTCTTCCCTATTTCTTTCTTGACCATTACATGCCATTCCTTGAACTTACTAAAAGCCTCGTCTTTAGTCTTTAGGAAGTATATCCATATCCTTCTACTATAGTCATCAATCAGCATCATGAAGTAGTAGAAACCACCCAAAGCTTCTGTCTCCATTTTTCTACAGAGGTCTGTGTGAACGAGCTCTAAAGGAGACTTTGCTCTACTGGCTTCTTTAGGAAAGGGATGTCGATGCTGCTTGCCCATCATGGAAGCTTCACATACATCGGGCAGATCTGAAATTTCTCATAGGTCTGCAATCATTCCACTTTCATGCATCTCCTTCAAAGAACTAAGGTTTAAATTAAAAAACCTCTCATGCCATAGCTTCGTGTTCTTCACATCAGCTCAAGCACTCAAAGCTGAGAGTTTGTAAATGTTGTTGTGCTGTGTACCTTTACTTTTGACCTTTCCTTTAAGATCCAAGATCTGTGCACCATTCTTATCGAATTGAACTTTGAGGTCCCGATCTGTGATCGTAGAAATGGACAAGTTCCTCTTGATATCTGGTACATAAAGGACATCGGAGAACTCTTTTACAACTCCATCTGACTTGAGAGCAATCGTACCTTTTCCTTTTCCTAGACATTTTGCATCATTGCCGCGACTGCTACCAGGATGTCATTCCCTATCGGCTGTAGAGAGGTATACCAATCCTTCCGACAGTTGGTCATGTGGCATGATGCACCACTGTCAATGATACAAGTTTCATCCGCATGTACATGAATTGCCTCCATGCAAATCTCCTCAATTGCTATAAACAACTCTACTGGTGCTGCCTGCGTGCTATTTTTGGACTCTTTCTTTACTCCGTTCTTCTCATCTACAATCTTTTTTCGGCACTCATTCTGCTTGTGCCCTGCCTTGTTGCAATAGAAACACTTGATCTTCTTCTTTCTCTTTTCATCACTAGAAGTGTTAGTAGAGTCCTTACCCTTAACTTTCTTTGATCCAAGGGTTTAGGGGGAGCACAGGAATGGGAGAGGAAGAAGGTGTAAGAGCATGGGGGAAAGAACAGAGAGTATCAATCCTTGTCTTTTGATGCATCTCCTCCTCCAGAAGCATCGTGCTGAAATCCTCAAAGTTGAGGGGCGGATTTCTATTTTGCATATTCAACGCCGTAACAAGACCATCCTACTTTGGTGGGAGAATCCGTATACACCTTCATGCTAGATTCTCGCTAGTGATGGTGATGCCAATTGTAGTCATCTGATCGCGCAGATTCTTCACCCTGGTGATGAACTTCTTTGCCACTTCAAACTCAGGCAATTTCTCATTCGTGAGTTGAGTCTCTAGATTCTGAATCTGCATCTGATTCGTGGTCTCGTACTGATTTTTCAAGACGTCCATGCCTCCTCTGCTGTGGTGACATGTTGAATTAATGCCATGATGGAATCACTTACACTACAGAGAATAGAACACAGTGCATCTGCATTTCTTCTTGTCCATGCGAGAATCTCATCTGTAGTTGGTACTATCTATTGTCCTGCATTGGCTGGATCCTGTCTTGCAACTGGCCTCACATCCACCCCAATAACAGTGTCCCAAAGCTCATATGTGCTTAGGATGGTCTTCATCTTGAACTTCCGGAGTGGATAGTTAGAGCCGTCCAACTTTCTACTTTTACCGAACGGTGAGATTCGTAGTCTTACGAGCTGGGCCATCTCTCACAATATGCTCACAAATAGAAACACACAACCAAATTTCCTTGCTAGATTTCAGGCTCTGATACCTATAAGAAAACAATACAACATATGTGCTCAATGGATAATATGATCTCTTATGCAAGAGAGAAAACAGATAGTATGGAGAATCATAAATTTGATTACTGTAGAACTGATACAATAGATGGCACTGCCTCCCAACCATGCGCTCCTATGAAAGAAGCTTCAATGGCAAGCTGGAAACAATAGAGGACAGAGGCTGAATGCTAAGGAATTAGGGTTGCTGTAGCTAGTGATAAAATGGGCTTCATGGGCTTGCTCTTATATAGCCACCAATTGTAGTTGGTTGGGCTCAATTGGGTGACCGACCCAGTCTGCCCAAAACGGTCGACTGGGGGTTGTCCCAAAATAGGCCACCGACCACACGATAGAACGGGTGTGCAAAATAGAGCAATTGAGCTATGATGGCCATTCGGGCCCACAGCCATCCGAGATCATCTAGGACTCCAAACGGGCCGTGCAACCTGGGCTGCCCCAGGAAATGCTTCATCTACGCTCAATGCGGTCAGTCATGGGATGCCTTCCTGCACTTGCATGTAGCCTAGTTGGTAGTGTGCCAACTCCATCCGACCATCAGGCCACACATGGCCCCCATCTGGTGTCCAACAAACCATGACCTACTAGATAACCGAGCTACTCAAATGCCTTCTCCTCATATGGGGGGCTTACAAGTAGAGTTAGCTGGTGTGACGTGAAGTTGGGGGTAATAAACTTCATGCACCTCTTCACTTCTTGCTACTTTCAAACTGACTGACAAAGATATTTATCATCAAGAATGGGACATTAGAAAGAAGCTTTTATGCCAAGATACCACACCATACTTTCCTCCCTCAGATGAGAATGAAGATGGTAACATCCCAAGTGATGTAATTAAGCATAGGGAGAAGGAAAGGATCAACAGAGGCCATAATCTCAGCGAGCCACGGTCTGCACCAAAGAGAAGAGCGATACGTTGTTGAAAGAAGATCTTGCGGCTCAACATGACATGAAATGATATATATCAAGGAGTTTGAAGGGGCTGATTAGGTCGGATGGGTAGATTCCGAGGAAACATTGCACCTCCTTCCTAGACACCTTTACACTTAGCTCAAAACACTCTACAAACTATCATTAGACACAAAGGCCTATAAATTTTAGTAGAGGCATGATATCAGACATTCAAGACACAAAGATATGTGCCTTAATATGGGCTTTGTGCTGATATAAGTTTCATTGAAAATAGACAGACGGTTGAAGAGATATGGACAGTTTACTGGAAGGGGGTAAAAATTATCATGAAAATAGACTATTAGACACAAAGACTCATAACATTTTGCAACAGTATCTGATTCAAGATCTAAGTACCTAGAGATATGTGCCTTAAAGAGAATTTTGTGTTGATATAGTTTCATAAGAAACAGAGAAGCGGCCAAAAAGTTATCGATAGTTTACTAGACGGGGGTAAAAACTTTCATGAAAACAGATTGTCAGATACAGAGAATCATAACTTTTTGCAACAGTATCTGATTCAAGATTTGATCACATAAAAATATGCGTCTTAAAGAGATTTTTGTGCTGATATAAATTTCATTAAAATTGGACTATTGAGCAGAAAGTTATGAGCAAAATACTAACAGGGGGTCAAACTGTCATGAAAACTGCCCTCCACCCATGCTAATTTCACTTGAGTAGGATGCGCCCTCAAGACTCCACCTTCATCAAAGATCCACCCCTCATAGATTTTGCCTAGAAGAGGGGAAGAAGTTTGCATGGTTGCACAAGAAACAAATGGACCATGTGTGCACAGTGAGCAGCCGAATAGAAAGAACTTTTAAGGCTTTGAAAGAAAGAAAAGGGAAGAGACACTCAAGAAAGAAAGAACTTGAAGTGACCTTCATTACAAATAGAGTGAGAATCCACTCCAACACTACAAACACAAGGGAGAAGAAGAGGTTTCATACATACAAGAGGGAGCAGAAGCTCCAAGACTACTCATAGAGAGAGAATAAACTAGAGAGAGATGGATTCAAGAGTCTACATAAGAGAATATCTAAAAGAGGGAGAGAAGGCTCATGGAAGAGGCTTGGGGAGACTAGAGCTACAGTAACATGAGGCCTAATGGTGGAAGAGATTGATGAACAAGGGAGAGGAGGGCTCCTTTTATAGAGATTTTGTTACCCTCCTTCACCCATTTACAATTGCTGCCTGTAGATTCCTTTTCCCATCAATCACATAAGCACGTATGTCACCATCCATGTCCTTTTTGGCTACTCTTGCCATGTGTCCCATCACAAGATGCTCAAGACTCTTAAAATATTGAGAAATTCAAGAGTCTCCTCACATGGAGCCCATAGGGACCCTCTCTTTTCCACATGTCCACATCCTCCTTACTCCACATAGGAGTTCTAGAAGGATTCCTCTTGACTTCACACTCCTCCACATGCCTTCCACATGCTTGGCATGTGGCCTCTCTTATATTATTGGAACACATGGACATGAGCCCACCTCTTTATATGACTCACTCTTCCTATTCATACTTATGGTATTTACAATGAGCCATTCCACTCATCCTCTCCATCCCATACAATATCATAGAAAATAAAAATAACTGAGAGCCGCTAGGCTATCACTTGATACTCAAACTCTTATCAAACATAGAGAAAACAATACCAATGCCAAATTAAAAATATCAAATTTTGGCATCACAGCTGGTTCCCGCGTAGTTACATGAGAGTGGAGCATTGATATCTAACAGATATAAGGCAAAATGGCCTTTATTTTGGCCAAATGTTGGTAATGATGACTTGCATCCAGCATGTGGTCTCTTTGAAAATGAGTTTGAATCATTGCTCCCATGCCCATATTGTGGACCCAAGAAGAGAGAGTTTATGCCACAAATAGACATAGACATCCATTGTTTTGTTGCAGTTCGACCATCAGATGATGAACATGAGAACGTGAAGTTTTGGGTTGCAAAAGTAGTTGACGCGAGCATTGATGACTGGGGGAGAGCTACAACATTTACATCGGTATGGTACGAGCCAAGGGGTAGGAAGGAGAACCAAGATAACAATACATTATATAGTAGTTGTCTGAAAAAGGAATGGGTCCCAAACCATAATGCAATTTCAAGACTTTCCATAGAGACAGTCATAGTATCCTTGAAATCAAGGTCAAAGAAAACAAAGAAGCACATGGTGTATGATGTAGAAGACAAAATAAAATTACCACAACCAATTATTTCGCACATTATAGAGTTTATAAAGATGCTTACCATGGAGGAAGTAGAAGGAGATAGTGCAAATGAAGAATGACCATGATAACACCATTCAAATATCGAGAAACAGTGAATGTGGTGGTGGTAGTAAGATGAGAGTGAATGAAGATGGCACCCAAGTGACAAGTGATGACAGAAAGGACATTCTGAACAAGCACATGTTTGGATCGCTCATTTCTATGATGATAGAAAAGGACATTCAAACAAGCAAATGTTTGGATCACCCATTTGTACTAAACTCACTGTAAAGGAAAAATTAAATTATTGAAAAGGCCACAGGAGATCTGAAGCACTATTAAGTGGTCCTAAGCCAGTATTAAGCAGTTGTGCAATACTATTAAATAGTTCTAAACTACTACTAGGTGGTCCAAAAGCACTACTAAGTGCTTCTAAGTGGTGCAAAATTACTCTAAGTGATTCTATGTGGTGCAGATGTACTATTGATTGGTTTATAAGCACTTCTTAGCAGTCCTAAAGGGCTTGTAAATGGTTCTTAAATGCTTTTTAGTGGTGCAAAAGTTCTATTAAATGGTTTTGTAATATTATTAAATGGTTTTGAAGTATTATTAAGTGGTCAAGAAGTTTTATAAAGTGGTACAAAAGTACTTGTAAATGCTACAAAACTACTCTTAAGTCATCCAGAAGCACTATTAAGTGGTCCTATACTAGTATAAAGTGGTTCTATAGTACTATTAAATTATTCTAAAGTCCTTCCAGGTGGTCCATAAGTACTACTTAGTGCTTCTAAGTGGTCTAGAAGCACTCTTAAGTGCTTATATGTGGTCTAGAGGTATTATTGACTAGTTCATAAGCACTTCTTAGGGGTCCTAAAGGACTAATAAATGATTATTAAGTGCTTCTCAGTGGTCCATAAGTTCCATTAAGTGGTTTTGCAATATTATTAAATGGTTCTCAGGTACTATTAAGTGGCCCAAAAGTTTTATGAAGTGGAGTATTTGTAACTACTACAAAAGCACTATTAAGTGGTCTTGAAGCACTATTAAGTGGTCCTAAACCAGTATTAAGTGGTTCTGCACTACTATTAAATAGTTCAACAGTACTACTAGGTGGTCCACAAGTACTGCTTAGTGCTTCTAATGTTGAGAGGAAAAGAAAGAGGAGAGACACGGAGACAAGATTTGTGTTGAGAGGAAGAGAAAGAGGAGAGAGACCGACACAAGAGTTGCTCCCAAGAAAGTGATTCTATTCATAGATCGTAGGCATATATATAGTTGAGGACTAGGCTGAGTTAGGGCAAGCTATATATAGCTCTAACACCCCCACTCAAACTAGGCCATCTAGCTACAGATGAAAAACACCCTTGGGGAGTACAAGAGAAAAACCCGAGTCACTATATATATCTATGTGAAAATATATATACAAGGGATGGCCATATGCCATTTTGAATGATACAATGTAATGTTGGATGATACAATTCAAATTGCTTGTGGATAGTACAAGGATCTTCAAGTTCGATGTTTAAGCTCTTCATCTGAATAGTAGACTTGTTGTCTCTCCAAGTTCAATCTGGTCAAACCTCATCAGACCTTTATAATCATGCCTTCATGTTTTGCACAATTCATCCACATAAAATGACCTATTTCATGCAGTGTATATGAACATAGCAAATATTCAAGTGTCTATTTCTATTGTACCAAGTATGAATGCATGAGAAAATCACTTTGGTCACTCCAAAGATGAGTATGGAGGGGTGATTTGAGATGTCCACAAAGCTAGGGATGAAATGTCTCTTGAGTAGTGTAAGAAAGCCATAGCAACACAATAGGAAGGCCCATAAAGTTCCTGCAAATCAAGAACCAATAATCCAAAAATAGAATGAGCATTCGGGCATCCTGAAGTATCAGATTTGATATGTCCATAAAGCCAAGGCTGAAATGTCGCTTGCATAGTGTAAAAAAGCCATAGCAACACGGCAGAAAGGCCCATAATGATCATGCAAATCAAGAATCAATAATCTAGAAACACAATGAGCATCCTAGAAGTATCGAAGAACACAATGAGCATCCAAACATCTAAAAGTACCGAACAATTGAGCATCCCAGAAGTATTGAACAATTGGGCCGCTGAAAGTACTAAACAATTGGAAATATGAACAATTGGGTATCCTTGAAGTAGCGAACAACTGAGCAGCCACAAGTATCAAACAACTAGAAATACAATGAGAATAAGCCACACACATATGACAAGAGTCAAGCTTGTGTGGAATAGACACAGCTTACATAATCATAGTGGGAATGAAATAACAACCTCTTTGCATCCCAAAGTACCGAACAACCAGGAAGATGAGCATTCGGGATTACAAAGAACATCTAGAAGTAACCAAGAAAATGGGCATCCGAGAACTGTGATCACGTCCAAACAAGTACTCAACAATAATGCATATGTGGCACGTCCAAATGAGTACCTAATAAATAATCCATATGTGCCATGTCCAAACAAGTGCTCAAGAAATAGTCCATATGTGTTCATCTGAAAGACGTTGAACTTTGCCACGTGCAAATGAGTTACATGCAATATGACCATGTCAAAATGAGTACTCAATAAGTAATCCATATGTGTCCATCGTGAAAACCAGATAAATATGTGTCACATACAAACAAGGACTTAGTAATAATCCATGTACCACATCCAGATGAGTAAATATGTGTCACATCCAAATGAGGAGTTAGTAATAATCCATGTACCACGTCTAGACGGTACTCAAGTAGTTAGCCATATGCCACGTCCAAACAAGCAATTAGCCATATATGTTCATAAATATTGTCATGTGAAAGACATTGAACCTTGCCATGTTCAAACAAGTATGCAATAAGTAATAAAAGATGCCATGGCCAAACTAGTACTCATTAAGCTAGCCTTAAGTGTTCATCATGAAAGACATATAAGTATACCTCACCACATAAAGGGCAAAATAAAAGTATGCCTTGCTTGAACCAATAAGTAAATACATACCATTAGTCATCAATAAGTTAATCGAAAAAGAAGGAAGAAATCATTGGTCTAGCAAGACCTTTCATGCACTCGTAAATATAGATGACTATGAAAAACAAAGTAGATATACTCATCCTATAGGTATCGAATGTGCATTTAATCCATTGGATTGTATCTAGGCATTTGTGCAAACCTGCATGTACTCGGAGAAACAACTGAGTGTGATGAAAGAGAATATATGAGCTCACCTTGGAAATAAATGAGTGCCTTGAAAACGACAAGAAAACATGTGAGAAGTACCTTTGCATATGTGAAGTAACATATCCAAGGAGTAATAATATCAAAGCTAAATAGAAAAGAAACATTGAAAGAAAACATGTTAGAATGTTAACAACGTAAAACATTCAGCAAGTCCTTTTCTTTCATAGGATGGACCAACTTATGAAAGTGAAGCTAGACTTGCCAAATATTCTATATCAAGGTTTACTTTCAACATAGCTTCCAAAATATTTTGTATTGTTTTGAAGGCTAGATTTTCTTCGATTATCTTATCATTTACTTTTGATTTCCTAAATGTTTTAGGGTATTTTGAAGGTGAGAGTTCATTTCAATTATCTTATGATTTTTAAAGCAGATTCTCTTTCATATTTGTTAATCAAGCATGCCTATAGGCCATCCATTGTATTTGATCTAGAGTAGGCTAAATATTATGTAGGTATGCTTGATATGCAAAAGAAAATGTCGATCTAATGTTTCTTTCTCTCTTATTAGCTAACATCTTGCTTGACTTACTCGTCATGTATGGAAACTTGAACATGTAGCTAAACTTGCTAGCAAAGCATAATAATACATGTATTATCATTGTGAATAAAGGACCAAGCATATGAATGTAGTGGAATACAAATAACATAACCTTTTAAGTAGAATATCAAGAATAAGGAATTTTACTGAACTATGATGATATCATGGTTTCCAATCATGTACAACATTCAAGAAAGTTGGTTTATCTTTATACCAATAGGCAAAGAAAAGCTCCAAGATAGTTTTGTCAGGCACCCGAGTATAGATATTGACATAGCTCTTTGGTTGAAGGATGCTCTATGAATGTTGAGTAGCAAAGCACTTACACAAAGACTCAGCAAGCGATGAACTAAATAAGAAACTAGTCAGTAAAGGATGCACTAAATAAAAACTAGCTTAATATATGTGAAGCATCATTGGCTTTTACTTTCACAAAAGCAGCATGAAACCACAAGTGATGAAGCACTAAACTCTTGTTTTCACTGATGACCTAATAGAAATAAAAAATTGCTTTCATATGACAGATAACCTTTTGTCCAAGTGATTTTCTCAATCAACTTTCTGGTCTATTGAATGTATATAATTATCACTGCAAAAGCATGTAGATTGGGCTACCTTACTCTTAACGACAAGATTGAGACTCTACTTGGCATCGATTAGATAAGATCTTTATCCCTAAAGATTGACTACACTTGCAACAATGACCCTGTGCTCTTGGTTTTTATGGATATGACTGATGGGTGTTGGGTCTCCTCTTTATCTAAATTTTATGGAGTCCTATAGGTAAAGAAGTTTGCTTTATGTGATTGAGCATGTTATTTCTTCATGTGGTAATGTAAAAGCATGATATGCCAGTGTGTTAAATCCAAGGGAGCAGAAATACTAAGTGCAAGATGGTGTGATCAATTGGTGGAGACTGAAAGTGGGAGGGCGACACCGTATCAAGAATCTTCTTATCATTAAGTATATATATATATATTAAATTTCTTTTGCTTTTGCTTCAAATATTGTTGATTTTATGAAAGTATGAACCTTTTCCATCCTCATGTCCTAGATCAATTCTTCTCTGTTATGAGTGTTCATCTTCTTGTCCAAAACTCTTCTGCTAGTTTATTGATAGTAGGCAGCAAAAAGAAATAATCATAACTCTCTTACTTGAAATCAGAATATAGTGATTCGACCAATCAAAATAACCGGCGCATACGCTTTGAACAATCTAACGTGGGCCGTTTTCATCAATCGTGACCATAACTCTTATTTGCGATGCATATTTGATAACTTTTGCATATCAACTCAAAACCTAGTGATCAAGTAGTCCAAACTATTAGAAAGAACGTTCTACAAATGATCCTATTGTCAGATTGACAAAAAACATATCGCTTTCTCCTCACACTCATGCTAGAGCATACCCAGGCTCTGATACGATGTTGAAAGGAAGAGAAAGAGGAGAGAGACCGACACAAGAGTTTCTCCCAAGAAAGTGATTCTATTCATAGATCACAGGCATATATATAGTTGAGGACTAGGCTGAGTTAGGGCAAGCTATATATAGCTCTAACATCTAAGTCGTCCAAAAGTTTTATAAATTTCTACAAAAGTATTTGTAAGAGCTACAAAAGCACTATTAAGTGGCTTTGAAGCACTAGAAAGTCATCTGAAACTAGCTAGACAAATGAGTATGTGAGGAGAGAGATAGACAGAGACACAGAGAGAGAGAGAGAGAGAGAGAGAGAGAGAGAGAGAGAGAGAGACAGAGAGACAGAGAGAGAAGCACACTTTCTAGGGAAGATTTTTCATTTTTCACATATGAGGAAGGTATGGTTAGACAAATGAGTATGTGAAGAGAGAGAGCAAGTCAGGTCTTGTTTGTTATAAATAAATAAGGCATCCAATAACCTACTAATAAAGAGTGATATCACATGGTGGGTATCATGATGTCTTAGTCCAAGTATATTGGACAGCTCCTTGATCATTTTCAGTTTGAGGATTGCAAGCCAATCTCTACTCCAGTGGACTCTGGCTTTAAATTCTCGGCTCATGATGGAAGCCCACCATGTGATATCACTCTTTATCAACAGGCTGTTGTATGCCTTATTTATTTATGTCACACCAGACCTGACTTGCAGTCCTGACTTGCAGTATGTAATATCTCAGCTCAGCAGATTCATGCACATGCCCAGTTCACAGCATTGGCAAGCAGTGAAGAGAGTCTTCACATATCTCAAAGGCACTCAGGATTTAGCCCTCTTCTATGGTGATCAGGGTTCACTTACCATGCATGCTTACACGGATATTGATTGGGCTGGATGTTCCGACACCAGAGTGTCACATACCGGCAATTATTTTTTGCTTGGCAATTTATGTACCTCTTGGCTCAACAAGAAGCAACCAACAGTTGCCACATCTAGCTATGAGGCTGAGTACAGGGCAGCTTTCATCTATCCATGAGATTCTGGTCTTGGAATAACTATAGACTAGTCATATTAAATCTGTCAGTGAATTAGTTAAGCTTTTGTGCTCCCATCAAAAATTAATCGCCATCTTTTTTTCAAAGACTAATCTAACTAAAATCGATCTAATTTTTATTATAATTACAAGTGATTTTAAATTTTTTTAAACAAATACTATTAATTTAAATTTTATTATAATTATAATATTTTTACCAAGTCTTTAAAAAAATCATACTAGAGAAAATCATGGCTTAAATTTGTGATTTTGACCATACAAACCATTTAACATGGCACGATACTTTGTAAGTGCATCAACAAAGGTGGGATTGACATGCTTGCAAAGCATAGTACATGCACGCATGAAGAAGACACATTTTGGATTGCTCAAAGAAGGGCTTGAGACAATGTTTGTTGATCACCTTCTTGCCATATGGCTCATGCAGCTCCTGAACTTGTACAGACCCATTGCTACGTTCCTTGATGACTTTGTATGGACCATTCCATAGTGGCAGGAACTTCTTATCCATTTGATGGTCCAATCTGTTAGAGATCTGTTATCAAAGCATAGCACAACATCGCTCTCAGCAAAGTGTCTTTCCCATCCCTTGCAAATTTTAGCATCCAAGCGAGCCTTTTGTCGATTCTTTTGGATCTCTGTTTGATGTAGTGCAAGGCATTGGGTTTCATCTAACTTCTCAAGTTGTACCAACCTGGCCTCTACATGTTCATCTTCTGTCCTCCTCTATTCTCGTGCCACAATCTCAAGGCCGGAATCTTTAATTGTAGTGGTAAAACTAATCAAAAGGAATGTGACCTGTAAAACAATCTTTAATTGGAATCTTTAATCAAAAGGAATGTGACCTGTAAAAATTTTATGAGTGATGTTGTAAGCCCACATATCTTCAGTGACCTTCTGATCCCACTGGCTCCTGTTCCCTGTGGCCATTTTTCCCATGGATTTACAAAGGAGTCCATTGGTCCGCTCCATTTGTCCCATGGATTCTGGCTGATAGATGCTAGAAGTGCAGTGATCAATACCCATGCGATCCATGAGCAACTCCACTGCTTCATTTAAGAATGGACTCCCATGGTCAGATACTATTTCCATGGGTCTCCCAAACCTTGTGCAGATACGTTCAAATATGAAATTTGAAACTGCCTTACCATTTGCAGCAAGGAGGGCAATATCTTCAGCCCACTTAGTGACATACTGACGAGCATACTAAGTGGCTACCAAAAGATAATTCTTTTTGCGGGCAGTCATGGGTAGGGGCCCAACAAAATCTATTCCCCACTTCTGAAATGGATGGATGGACATCATTGGGTGATGTTGCCTAGGACGCAGATCCTTCCTACCAAAGAATTGGCACCGGTTGAGTGGCCCGCCTGAGTGGCCTCCACAAAATCCATCATGATAATGCTTCAATAGCTCAGGTACTTCATTTACATCAATGTCACGTCTTTGTACCCCATCCAGGCCTTGTCAGTATAACACCCCATCAAAGAGAGTGTAGCGCTATCTCTACGAATTTTCTCTCTCATAGCTAGTACTTTCTGGAGGAAAGGAGAAAGCGGTCAGAAACCTGTAGATTCCACCATACCATAAATCCCCAACTTCTATGGCTGCTACAAGGGTTACATCGAGTCACTCCTCTAAATCAATCAAAGCATTTTTCAAGTTGGAACAACCCCCTTTTACAAATTTGAAAGAAAAATCATATTCTTGTAAAACTGCCAACCATTTGGCCAAGCGATGCATGGGATTTGGTGATTGAAGAACCTGCTTTGCAAGACCATTGCTACATATTATAATGAAGGATTTTCCAGCAACATAATGCTTAAATTTCTCAATGTAGAACACCAAAGACAAAGCATGCTTGTCAGCCTCAGAGTAGCATCATTCAGTTTCGAGTAATTGTCGAGAAGCAAATTGAACAGGATACATGAACTGATCCTCCCCTTGTTGGAGAAGAATACCTACCAGAGTGTGCTCACCAAACCCAAAATTGATATAGAAAGTCTTTGACCAATCAGGATTGCATAGAATGGGTTTTGAAGCTAGAGCACTCTTGATTTGTACAAACCCATGATCACAATCCTCATCCCAAGAGAAATCAACTCCATCTTTTAATAGCATAGTCATGGGTCGCATCAAAGCAGCATATAGATTAATGAAGTAGCGATAGTATCCTGCGAGATTAAAAAATGAGCATACCTAACATTTAGGTGCTGGCGGGGAGAGCTTGAGGATAGCTTCTACCTTCTCGAGGTCAGGCTTGACGCCCTCAGATGAGACACAGATGAGACAATATGTCCTAATAACCTCCCTTGAGTGGCTCCAATGGTGGATTTATCAGGGTTGAGGCTGCCATTCACATCATTGACCCTTTGGAAGGCCAACCTAGCCTTCATGACGTGCTCCTTATGTGCTGAGAATATATAGAAATCATCTAAAAACACCTCCAAGAAAACCCCCAAATCAGGAGCAAACACCATCTGCATAAATCTTTGAAAGGTAGCAGGAGCATTTGTGAGGCCAAATGGCATCACTTTGAATGTGTCCCCCCAAGGTGTGGCAAATGTGGTTTCAAGCACATCCTCAGCAATGCTGATTTGATAAAACCCGGAGTAACCATCACAGAAAGTATACATCTCATGACCACTTACCTTGTCAAGAATGAGGTCTTGAAAGGAAAGAGGATGATGGCCCCTCTTAGTGGCTGCATTGAGTTTCTTATAGTCGATTAAGACCCACCACTCGTTGTTTTTCTTTGGGGTAACTACCACTGGTGAAACCCATTCAGTATTGTGAACCGAAACAATAAACCCAGCTTCTATAAGTTTCTGTAACTCTGGTTACAACTTTAGCATCAATCTATAGGGGCCCTAATCACCGATACTTCTGAGCCACAGGCTTTGCATCAGGCTTTAGCTCTATCTTATGCTCTATGGCAGTCACATGGCGAAGGTGGCAGTCGCTAGCTGCGAAGAGGTTGGGGAAATCTTTGAACATTTCTAGGAACTCATCTTTCTCACTTGGAGTGAGGTTTCAGGAAAGCATAGATTCAAGTTGTTGAGGACTAGCTATTACCTTTTTTGTAGGTGGCGGGGTCGGAGACATCCCCATCATGTAAACTTCCTCCTCTGAGGACTCATCCCCCCCGTCTGATTCTTCCATTGATTCAGACACCAAGGATGAGAGAGTATCACTGTCTTGCTCCTCTTCTTCTTCTAGTTCAATGGCACCTGGTTGCACTGGGATCTTCTCCTTAGAAGCACCAAAAGACATGTGTCCTATCTTCCAATAGCTAACTACATCACTCTTTCTCAACCATGGTCTCCCGAGTATGGCTGGGTAACTCCTGCATGTATCTTCCATGTCCACTACATAGAAATTGATGTTGGTGGTCAACCCATTAACAGTGATGGGTAAATCCTTAATGACTCCCAAGGTGGTGAGTCATCGACCATCTGCTACCTTGATTCGAGTGGAGGAACGCCTTATGCATTTCAAATTCAATTTATTCATGATTTGGGGCACCATGATATTACATGCAGCTCCCCCATCAACACACACACTTTTGACACGGCAATTATCTATGATGACATAGGGCTTTGAGAAGGACACCTTCTTCTTGGGGCGGGCCCAATCCATGGTTTTGAGAGGGTCCGAGGCAATATGACTTCTTTTCTCGAGGTCAAGGATCTACGTCAGAATCCTCAGTGCCTGATTCACTTAGAAGATTCACCCTTGGAATATTGGGACATTTCGTGTGATAATGACCCTTTTGGTGGCACTCGTAGCACACAACATTAGCACGTTCTCTTGGAGGGTGATTGGCTTGATTTTTGATGCCCACCATCTCAAGCCGAAGATCATTCAAGGCCTTGGCTAGGTCATTGACTCTAGGTTCTTTAGCAGGAGGGGCTAGGGGAGTAGAAAGGAGGGGGCCTTGTGGGCCAGGTTGGGGAAATCTTCTAGGCAGAGGTTGAGGATATACTCCTTGTTGAAGGTAAGCATCTAAGGGAGGACCATACATTTGAGGTGGAGGTGGTGGATACATCACTGATGAGGGGTGGGGGTATGCCCCTGAGTTAGAACCCCAAGGTTGTTGTTGCAAGAATTGAGGGGGTTGTGGAGGGACAATTGTCTTCTTTGAAGCAAGGTCAGACTGAAATTTATCAAACTTTTGAGCGATCTCATGTGCTAGCACTAGAGTTTCTAGATTCTCCCATTTAAGCATGAGGTGGAATTCATCACTTGCTCCTACTACAAGGTAGCCTAGCACATGTTGAGCCATTCCAACTCAAAATCTAGCATTGTCCTCCTGTGACGGCAGGCTAGGAGCATGGCCGCTCGATCCACATATCAACACGATGTCTCACCTTTTGACTGCTTCAAGTTTGCCACCTGCAGGTACACACTCTTTGGCTCCTCTTCTTTGCCGAAATACTCAATCATCACTGCTGTTAACCTTGGCCAACTTTGGCGAATGTCATCGCCCTGCTTCTCATACCACACTTGAGCCAAACCCTCTAGAAATGTGGGGAGAATCAACAGCCATCTATCTTCACTAAGAAAGTTGAGAGAAACACTGACGGTGCTTGAAGGCCACAAGATACTCATTTGGATTTTCTTCAACCCATCCACAGAACACGGGAATGTCAACCATGCTTGAAAAATAAAAAAGAGAGAGTCAAAATGAGGCTTATCTATTGGCAAACAATGGAAAGAGGTAGCTTGAACTGAAAATCAGGTAAAGATACATCCAGAAAGCACACATAAGCAGGGTAGGGTGTGACTGGTGTATTGTGAAATACTACATGGGAGGAATCTTTAGCACAGAATAACTCATAGACAATCTTAAAAGGACCAACCCTCATGATATCGCATCCATCTTTACAAGCGAGGGTTAGAGACATGGTGCTGCATGAGGTTATTCATCAAGGCAAACAAGAATGCCATGACAAATGTAAACAGTTGGAGAGCTTGCACATCACCTTCAACTTCTTCCAGTTTTGGTAATCGCCATGCTATTTATTCAAGAGGTGTGCGGTCTCGAATCCTTCTTTTGAGAAATGTCCTTGAGGAAATTTTTGATAATCTTCCAAAGTCGGTAAACTCGTATCAACTATGCCCAACACTTAGTTTCATGATGACCACAACTTTGCATTCCTTACAAATGATCATCCTCCTTCGTGGTTTGTAGCTTTGTTGGGGCAGTGCTTCCACTCGCTTCATGCGTGACTGAAGTACAAGCTTCATGTGCTAAGAAATCAGCAACTATATTTTGAGCTCGAGGGATATGCTGAATTTTTACCTCTTCAAATTGTTGGAAAGTTCCAATGTTTATTGATGTCGTGGAACCAAGCCTTCGCTCCGCACCTTCCACCTTCCACTAACTTGTTTACACACGAGTTGAGAATCTCCTTGCACCTCAAGTTGCTTGATGCAATGTTCTTACATCTTTTGTAGCCCAAAAATGAGTGCCAAGTACTCAGCTTGATTGCAAGTACTTGCTGGTGCAGACTTGCTATAACAATACACCTCACCCCTTGGTGAAGTGAGCTTCACACCCATACCAACAGCCTTGGTCGAAGGTTTGTATGTGCCATCAAATTGGAGGAGCCAAGATGTCATCACACTAAGACTAAAATTTGGACATCCCAAGTTTCTCGATAGTCTAAGATAGGTAGAAGGAGAGGGTGTGGAGAATTCAATACTTGAGCAAGATGTTCAGCACTAGATAAACTTGCAATCCTTTGTTGATAGTTTATGTTTGGACCAAAAAGAATTACAACTTGAAGCTCAAAATGAGGCACAAAAGGTTTATTAGGTACAAAGGGATTCCTTGGTCAAAACATTACCACAACCATAGCCGAGTCCTAGAAACCTTTGTAGTGAGATCGAGAATAAATCATTTAAGATGAGCTTATCCACAGGAATTAATAAGCAGATGCGCCAAATCCCCCCCCAAGTTTGGGGAGCATCCCACCCTTCGAAGAATGTCACCCTTTTAATTACCTCTGATGCAACAAGTAGCTCGATCACCGCACAATAAGTAGAATTGAAATGAAATTTCTCCTGGTGTATCACTTGTTCTTCACCTTGAATCATCCATGGTGTATCATCCCACCCATCGTCTCCTTAAACAATGCATTGTACAATCAGTTGTTGAAGATCGACATGAAGATCAAGAAAGAGCTCTTGCCAATTGGTAGCTGTAATGAGCGGAGGACCAAGCACCAAATCCTTGAACTGGTCGAGAAGTGACATAAATATCCACCCTCCTCATGTGGGGTGCATCCAAGGAGTGAACTTGAAAAAGTTCACAATCTATGATCTAGTATTAGATATGAATAGAACACATGAAATGAAGTACTTTTGCTTTTTACAACAAGAGGAGACTCCCTATGGTTAGAGAGTTACAGTTCATGAGATTTCACCATTTAAGCAATATCATTACACTTTCATCACTTCCTATTTACTGGCCCATTGGTAAGTCTTCCTTTTGTGAATGGGGAGCTCTTGGGTTCAATTCCCACTCCTTAATAAAAAGAGAGGAGAGGAGAGGAGAGGAGAAGAAAAGAGAAAGAAAAAGAGAAGAAGCAGTAGAAGATAGGGGTGCGAGATCTTTTGTAGGAGACCAAAAAGTCTGTCCGTGATGCACAGATGCACTAGCTACAACCAAGGGGCATGCAGGTGTTGCAGATGCATAGGAGTGATTTTGCAGGCATGTTTGACCAAAAGATGCATGGCGACCCACAGAAGATGTGCAGGAACCTAAAAGATGCATAGGAACCACAGGCTGAAGGCACAGGAATCACAGGCTAAAGGCATAGAAATTGAGAAGTTCTCCAACCGTAGAGACAGAGAACTGCGAGCAAAAGATGTGCGGATTGGAGGCACAAAGCAAAGAACCACACACAGAAGGTAATGCAGAACTACACCTAGCCATAGGAGTAATGAATTTTACACCACTAGCCATCGAGATTTCAATCCCAATAGCCACACCACTTCTATCAACTAGAAAAGAATTCAATGAATGAGGCTAGACGCTAGGCATGGCAATGCTTGAGGGCCATGGAGGAAAAGGGAACGTGAGGGAAGAACCATTAACATAGGTGGAGAAAAAGGATTAAGATGGGTGGGAATGAAGAGGGAGACTATGGCACAAGGGGGAAGGAAGAGGGGGAAGACGAGCATGTACATGATGGGAGGTGGAATGTAGAGATCGATACATCAAGGAAAGAGAGTCATGCTTTATTGGAGGGATGGGGGGGGAAATCAAAATACTAGTTAGGCGGCTTTACAGGAATGAGCATGTTCCATCAAGGAATAGCCCCCTCCTTTCATAGCCAAGAGAGGGGGTCTCTCCCAATAAATGCATCCTCCCACATGCATGGTGTGTGTGGAAGAGTGTCCCATGTGGGCTAGGTGGTTATGCACTCTCACTTGTGTGCGACAACCCTTTGCCTCATTTTTCCATATACATCTGCCCCCATATCCCAAGTCTAAGATACTCCCTTGGTCTGTTCCCAATTTTATAATACGTTCAAACATCTAGGAGGACAAGTAGAGGGTTGGCACAAGGAATCTTGCCACCTCATCCTACTTTCCCATTATTTAACTTGCATTCTTGGACTTTCTACAACCCCTCCCCCACATGGGTCTATCCTACATGGAGGGAATAATCCAATATAATATCCATCTCCACCTATTTTATATTACTTCTCCCATGGTCCTTGGGCCATATCTCACTAAATGCAGGCATGGCACTACCTAGGTGGAGGGGTGGTGCATGGAGGACCCATGCCACCTTATCATTTTATATTATTACTACCATGGATTATGTACAACACACCTTATGGGTCCTCTTACATGGAAGGGTGGCACATGGTCATGCCCTGCCACCTCAACCCTAGGCCTTATGCACACCATATTTTATTATACTATTGCCACACATACAAGCACACACGCATATTTATGCCTTTTACTTTGGTCAAATTTATCCATAACATTGTGCATGAGACGTAGTGAAAACATGGCTAAATGTGACTTCACCATTGATGAAAGCATATCGGATGTAAAATATAAATTTAATATTCCTCAATTATAGGTGGGATTGATGTGTTTGAAAAGTATCAGCACATCATGTATATGCACATTCAAGTAACACACCTCAGAGCATGCTTTTTGAACATGGTCATTAGGGGAGAATTGGCATCTCAAAAGGGCCTCATAAGGAATGGATTAGTCCTAATTAAAGGGCCAAGGTAGGTCCCAAAAAGTCCTAACCCCCCCTCACCTAGGTGGGTTAAGCCCACAAGTGACCCCACCTCTTACACAACTCTTACTCCTAGGTGGGAATCAAAAAATTCAAAATTCAAAGTTTCAAAATTCAAAAACTCCCTCCCCCTCCTCCCTCCCTCCTTCTCTCTCCTCCCTCCCTCCCTCCCCCTCCTCCCTCCCCCTCCCTCACTCCCCCTCCTCACTCCCTCGTCCCCCTTCCTCCTCCTTCCCCTGCCTCCCTCCCTCCCCCCCCCCTCTCTCCTCCCCTCCCCCTCCCTCCATCCCCCATGCTTGCTCCTCCTGCCCTCCCCCTCCCTCCTCCACTGCTGTTCCTCCTCCCCCCTCCCTCTTACTCCTCCCTCCCTCCTTCCTCCTCCATGCCTACTCCTCCTCACCCTCCACACCTACTAGTCTACCCCCCTTTCCTCCTCTTCAACTATGGTCCTCCCTCCCCCACCCCTCCTCCTCCTTGCCCTCCCTCTTCCTACATGCTACTCGTTCAAGCCTGCATTTCCACACCTTCTCCTTCTCTACACTCCTTTAGTCATGGCACCATTCGAGGACATCTCCAACAAGTACCAGGTTCACTTAGAGTTAGAGGCTGAATATGCAAGCACATGTAGTCTAGGATTGAGGGGAGCTTCCAAAATCCACAGTCTTCGTTCGCAAGGAAAGAAGCATCTCAACCTTTGGGTAGAAGGATCCTTGTATCCTTTAGATCCTGCCAACCAAAAGAGCCCTCCTTTCCATACAATGCATGAGCTAGTTTGGTTTGTTGGAAATGGACATGCGGGGTTTCTTGGTTATTGCAATCGGTTAAACAATGCTCAGTCAATGGCTATGCAAGCAAGCGAGATGTGCAGAGCGCAAGCAGAGATGCTACACATTTAGGAATAGCACTACTGTTGCAATGCATAACTCTATGCAGAATCTTTAAAGGGAGAATCAGGATCTTTATGATAAATCCAAAGCATTGGACTTGGAGTGAATGCATTAGACTTGGAACGATATAAATTAGAAGAGTCACACTCTAAGCTAGCTGAGTCCAAAAAAGGCTTGGAAAGATCTATATACAATCAAGTACGACGGGCCATAGAGAAGGAACGAGAGAAGGCAAAAGAATGAGTGTAAAAGATGAAAGAAACACCATTGGGATTGAAGGAGAGGAAAAGAAGGTACTTGCATTGGCACCCACTGGTGGTGCTAGAAAGAGGAACGTCCGGGCTACAAGGTTGGTTATCAAATGTTCCAATGAAATTACACTCTTTTGTGCTACACTATTTGTGACAGTTTTTATTGTGTTCTTCTTTAGGAACTTCATGGAAGATGTGATGGGAAGAACGGATGGGGATGATATTGACTGTTCATATGCTCTAGCTAGTTTATTGAAGTCAAGCAATGTCATGGGGATACCAAGGGACCCAAGACACAAGTGCCTACGTGTGCAAGTTGCTGAGGAGGTGATGAAGGACTTCAAGGATATTGTGGATGCAAAGGAGATGCTTGGAGCTTGTGATACTGCCGGTGTAAGTCGTGAAGCTTACACATGTGTTTTCAAAATTTTCAAGTTTGCTATTTCGAGAAAGTATAAGAAGTCTACAGCGCCCCTACCCACACCTTGGTCTGTGAGATGTGCACAGCGAGAAACAAACCAATGTGCAAGAGAAATGCTTGGAGGATACCATTACATAAGGGGCATAATGACTTGGAAGAGTCAAAAGAAATCTAGCTTGCAAGCCTTTGAGATGAATGCTTTCAACAATGTCTACTTAGATGTTGAGAAACTGCAACAAGCAATGGTCAAATTCTATGGCATGAGAGAAGATGGTAAGAGGAAATCCATTATAGCATTGCACTTTACTTAGTTCACTTCCTATATCATGTTTATCCTAATGATTTTTCTCTTTTGTTGTATAGATTGCAATGGAAAGCTCATATTGGTCATGAAAATGGATGAAGCTCAATTGGTGAAAGAACACAAGTTAGAGAGAGTCAGCATCTGCATTATGAATAAAGCCTTAGCCTTTGTTCAAGGGGATGAAGAAGTAGAGCAAGATTTCTCAGTGCAATTAAGCTTCCTACTGCAAATGCATAAGGTATCCTTGCCATTTCAACCCACTACTCATCTAACTTAGGGCTATCCACTTGGCTGAGTTTCACATATGGAGGCAACGGAGTACTTATGGACTTCCCCCTCTCCATATTGAAATGCTCAAATACCTTGCTAATGTCCTCTTTCTATGACAAATGAAGGAGTTTCTTGTTCCTATCTTGAACAATCCTCATGCCAAGTATGTGACTGGCATCACCCAAATCCTTCACACAACAATAATAATTTAATTGAATACTCACAAAGATTTGGAAGGTATGACATTGATCTTTTTTCTTTATCTTTTTTTTGTAGACCATTGCTTTGTGGTTGCAAGTTCTGCACACTCGACAAAATATCAAGGACTAGTGTTGCATTCTTACTTTTTCTCCAACTAAACTAAAAATGGTGTTTTTGAACACCACCTTTTTTCGAGAAGAGGCAAAAAATGCTTCGTTAAGCTCAAACATATGATGTTTTTTTCTCAGCTAATGCAAAACAGGCACACTCCAAATTGTGAGTTTCATATACACAACAAAATCCAGGGAGAAAGTCAATGGAGTGCACTCAATGCATTGTAATTGTAACCCCTCAAAAAATACCATGCATTGGTCGAAACCTCAACATTTGACATTTTATTTATGTTGATACAAACCATGCACATTTGCGAGATTTGGATGGACTACCAAATCTATGGGAAAAATCAATGAAAAACATTGAATGTTACATAATTACAACCCCTCAAAAGTTCCCAAATTATCAAGATTTTCCCAAATTCTCTAATATGGTGTTTTCATGTCAAAGGTCTCATGCAACCTTTTCTTTAAGGCATCCACATCCAAAGTAGATTTCCCAACAATAAGCATGTCATCAACATATAAAATCAAAATAAGAAGGCTGCCATCTGATGCCTTCTTTGTGTAGGGGCAATGATCTATCTCACTCCATGTGTACCCTTGGGATTGCATAAATGCATCAAACTTATGGTACCACTCCCTAGGAGCCTGCTTCAACCCATAAAGACTTTTTTGAAGCTTGCATACCATCCATTCTTTGCCCTGCACAACAAACCCCTCTGGCTGTTGCATATGGATGTTCTCATGAAGATCTCCATGTAGAAAAGCTATTTTTACATCCATTTGGACAAGCTCCATGTCCTCTCTAGCAATCGATGCAAGCACTATACAAACGGTAGTCATCTTCACCACCGGGGAAAAGATCTCATCAAAGTCAATACCCTTCTCCTGCTTAAAACCCTTAGCTACCAACCTTGCCTTATACTTAGGCAATGCATCTGCTAGGGACATCTTCAGCTTGTAAACGCATTTGCATGGCAATGCATGCTTTCCTTTGAGCAAATAAACGAAATCCCAAGTAACATTCTTCATCAAAGAATCCATCTCTCATTGCATAGCCTTCTCCCACTTATGCTTGTCATTCCTAGCTCACCACAATCTGTTAACATGACATGATCTAGAGATGGAGCATATCTCTGTGGAGGTTGTGAGATTTTAGTGGAACGTCTCAACACTTGTTCACCATGAGTATCTTGCTATCCCAACTGATTTTCCTTCATAACCTAAGGTTGTCCACCTAGATGTGGCTCTCCCACCTCACAATCTATGGGCTGTCCATGCCCTACATCATGTGGAACAGGTTGTGCATGCCTCTCATATGGTGGTTGTCCATCCTATAGAAACACTACTCTGTGTATCTCAATAGTCTTTTCTGGCTTCTTGTGCATCTTGTCATCATTAAAGATAATATCATGGATGCGTACTATCTTCCAGGCCTCTGGATCCCACAATCGGTATCCCATCCAATCAAGCTTGCTGCATTTTTCCTTAAGGATATGAACATAAGCTTCATAGCCAAATACACGAAGATGCCCATAAGATGGTGGCTTGCCTGACCAAACCTCTTCTCGCATTTTCCCATCTAGTGCCTTGCTAGGTGATCTATTGATAAGATGTACTACTATCTTGATAAACTCAGCCTAAAAGCCATGAGATAGACCGGCATTAGAAAGCATGCTTGGATTCCTTTCTTGAATGGTTCTATTTATCTTCTCAGCAACCCCATTCTAAGAAGGATTCTCAAGAGTAGTCAGCTCCTGCTTAATGCCATGTACCTCACAAAAATCATTAAATGCATGAGAGGTAAACTCTCCTCCATTATCAAAGCGCAAGCATTTGAGCTTCTTGCCCAACTGATTTTTTGCAAATGCTAAGAACTTTTGAAATGCATCAAAGACATCACTCTTCTTCCAAAGAGGATAGACCCACACTTTCCATGTAGCATCATCAATGAAAGTAGCAAATTAAGAAGCACCACCCAATGAGACAATAGGCATAGATCCACACACATCACTGTGAACCAACTCCAATGGTTCAAGCCTCTTCTTGCCCAAGGATTTTTTATGTGAAGACTATGTTTTCTTCCCATACATGCAATGCTCACACATGCGAAAATCTGAAAAATTAAACACGGGGACATACTGCAAACTAGAAAGTATCTTAATTCTTGTCATGCTCATGTGTCCCAACCGACGATGCCACAAAGAGACATATGGCTACTTGATCACATTGATTACATTATCTCTTATGCCTAACACATGAATTGAGTACAACATTCCATGCTTGGAACCTCTAGTAATCACAAGTGAACTTTTGCTAATTTTCCATGTATTGTTGCCAAAAAATGCATGATAGCCATCATCATCAAGCTGTCCTGTACTTATCAAGCTCTTTTGCAAATTTGGAACATGCCTAACATTCTTGAGTACAAATGTAGAACCATTAGGAAGAGACAAGTGGATATCTCCCACTCCAACAATGTCACATGGATAATCATTTCCAAGTCTCATGGTTCCTTTCCTTCCTGCATCATAAATGGTAAACCACTCCCTATGTTGAGTGACATGGAAGTTGCTCCTGAGTCTAGTATCCAATTCTGTGATAATGCATCATCACTAGTCACAAGAAAAGCATGCTCAAACATAGAGGCATAAAGAATGTCGCCCTCATCACTATTGTTACTCTTATTGTTACTTATGGCATTCACTTCCTCTTTATTGACCGTGGATTTCTCTTCCTTCTTGGGCTGCACATTAGCTTTGCCTTTGCCTTTTAGTGAGTCGCATGCAAAATATCATGCCCATCGGTAGATGGACAAACGTGCTGTGAAGATAGTGGGACAGAGGGAAGGAGTCTCACTTGCGGCTTTCTCACATACACAATGGGGGAATACACACAAAGGTGGAGGCTAAAAACAGTTTTCCTCTTCTTAGTTGTGAAAGCCAAAAGAACTCAAGTACAAAGAAATAGAACAACCCTATATGTGGGTCTCAAACCAAACTCAACTTACTAAGGTGTCATACTAACTGAGCCACGAACTAGAGTAGATAAAGATAGCTGTTATCTAGCTATTATTCGTGGGCGGTGTACCAACCGCATCTGTAGCTAACAAGTCGGTGACATAAATGCACAACGGTCACCCTGGCATATCGTGAGTGGAGCTCGATATCTCAACACTCCCCCTCGAGCTCAATCCCAATTCTTGCACACCAAGCAGGTCTCTGAACTTGCACAACTTCTCTGCGCCCAATGCTTTTGTGAATATGTCAGCTACCTGATCCTCTGTGCTGACATAAACTAGATCAATAAGACCTAGTAAAACCTTCTCCCACACATAGTGATAATGCACCTCAATGTGCTTTGTTCTAGCATGATAGACTGGGTTATTTGCCAAGTGTATGCTGCTCATGTTGTCACAATAAATGACAACTGGCCCATCTATAGACTGATGCATATCATAGAGTAGCTTATGCAACCAAGCTACCTCACACGCAACCATTGCTGCACCCCTGTACTCAGCCTCTGTGCTCGACAAGGCAACTGTAGGCTATTTCTTGCTGCTCCAAGTGACTGCAGCACTCCCAAAAGAGAGCACATATCCACTGGTAGATCGTCTATCAGAAATACTACCAGCCCAATCAACATCAGTGTATCCATATAACTGTATCTGAACCCCAGCCTCATAAAATAGTCCATATTGCAATGTGGACTTCACATACCTGAGTATGTGTCTAGCCGCATCCAAATGCGGTTTCCTTGGAGCCTGCATAAACTGACTTACCAATCCAATAGCATAGCTTAAATCTGGCCTTGTAATAGTCATATAAATCAAACTTCCTACTATGCGTCTGTACATAGTAGGGTCTTCTAGAAGCTCACCTGCATCCTTGCTCAGCTTCACATTCTGCTCCAAAGGAACTGAAATAGTCTTACAGCCTGTCATCCCATATTTGGACAGCATGTCCAATCCATACTTCCTCTACAAGAGCTGTATCCCACTTGGTGAATTAATCACCTCAATGCCCAAGAAATAACGTAGCTCTCCCAAATCCTTCATCTCAAACTTTTGCTTCAATAGCATTTTCACATAAAGGATATCTTCATCACTATCACCTGTGATGATCAAATCATCAACATAGATGACAAGCAGCATAATACCTTTCTCTGTTTTTCTCACATAGAGTGAGAAATCTACCTTGGAAATCTGAAAGCCAATAGTGACAAGATACTGTCCTATCTTGTCAGAACATGCTCTAGGTGCTTGCTTCAAGCCATACAAGGCTTTCTTCAACCTGCAAACAAACTCAGGATGAATAGCATGAACATAACCTGCTGGCTGCTCCATAAAGACCTCTTCTTGCAAATCACCATGCAAGAAGGCATTCTTTACATCCATCTGATGTAAAGACCATCCCTTTGATGCAGCCATAGCAATGACTGCTCTTACAGTTGCCATCCTTGCAACTAGACTGAATGTTTCCTCATAATCAATGCCGTATGTCCGTGCATACCCCTTGACAACTAATCTTGCCTTGTATCTGTTCACAGAACCATCTGCATTGTGCTTGATCTTATAAACCCACTTATAGCCAATTGCATTCTTATCTTTAGGCAAAGGCACCAATTCCCATGTAGCATTTGCTTCCAAGGCATCCATTTCTTCATCCATGGCTTTCTCCCATTTTTCATTTCCCATGGCTTGCTCAAAACAAGTGGGTTCCGGTTCCTATATCACTTTGACCATATAGGCATAGTTAATGGCTGTAAATCCATCATATTTCAGCTGATCCACAGGATACCTAACCCTGGTAGACCTACACAAAATAGACTCACTTCCAGGTGCTCTCAAAACATCCCTGGTCTTCCTTACTCCAGGTGTAACAACAGAAGGAATACCCAACTCATCATCAATGCTCTGTTCTGAGCCACTGGATTCACCATCCACATAAGAGTGACCTGCATTCACATCAAACATGGGCTGATCTACCTTATCTTTTCCTTTTCGTGATACCTATGTACCACTATCTGCATTGCTTTGAGGAGATTCTCCTGATCTCAATCTACCTGTCCATGGCGAAGTATGTGAACCACTGCTAGAGGACACTGCAGGTCCACTGATATTTTGTGATTGCTATTGTGAATTTTGTGCAGCATTACCATTTTGTGCATCTACATCAATCATCACATTTACTGGTTTATACCAGCTGCTCATCTCATCAAAAACAACATCTCTGCTAACTGTGAACTTACGTGTAGAAGGGTTATAGCATCTATACCCTTTCTACTGCAGAGAATAACCAATAAAGGCGCACTTCTCAGCCTTTGGATCCAACTTGGACCTCAACTCATCTGGCACATGGAATGCAACCAAAAATTTTCAAATGAGAAATGTCTGGTTTCCTACCAGTATACATCTCCTCTGGCATCATGCCATGTATTGTTGCAGTGGGAGTCCTGTTCATTATATAAACTGTTGTAGCAACTGCTTCAGCCCAATAATAATCTGGTAGATCTTTTTCATTTAGCATGGCCCGAGATACCTCTCCAATATGCCTGTTTTTCCTTTCTGCAATTCCATTTTGCTGTGGGGTATGACTGCATGAATATTGCTGCTTTATGCCATGCTCTTGCAGGAACCTTGCAAACTCATTTGACAGGTACTCTCCCCCTCCATCTGACCTTAGGCATTTTATTTGCAGGCCTGTTTCTTTTTCAACCATAGCTTTAAAAGCTTTGAAGTGCCCAAACAGTTCACTTTTCTTTTTCATAAAACACACCCAAAGTTTTTTGCTGAAGTCATCAATAAATGTGACAAAATAGTGACAGCCTCCAATAGATGCAGCTTTAGTAGTCCACACATCAGACTGGATTAATTCCAATGGCTTTTTACTCTCTTGAACATGCCTAGGAAATGGTTTCCTTGCCTGTTTTCCAAATTGACAGGCTTCACAAACCTTATGCATTTTTGCAACCTTGAATTTAGGCAATCCTGCAACAATATTTTGGGCTTGCATTGATTTAAGTCGCTGTATATTAACATGACTAATGCGTTTATGCCAGATATCAATATCTGCAACTACACCGGTCCCATGTGCAAACATTGCTGCACTCAATTCAGGCATGTCCACATCCAATGTAAACATCCTGCCCTTCTTCTTTCCTTTTGCTATCAAGCGACCGTTATTTTCATATCCTCAACAAAGCATCCATGAGGATTAAATCTGACCTGCAAGCCCTGCTCAACCATTTGACCAACAGAAACCAGGTTCTTGGTGATGTTTGGGACATGAAATACATCAGACAGGTATTTCTTTTTCCCATCCTGCATAGACAAACGAATTTTACCAATCTGCACAATAGGATGTGCAATATCATCACCAGTCTCCACAAATCCTGGTTTTTCCATTTTCCTTGCATCCTGCATCCATTCTGCATGACCTATCATGTGGTTTGATGCACCTGAGTCAACATACCACACATCATTTCATTCTGCTGCACTTGTCACAGAATTGGTCATATGCTGCACCATAAATAGATGCTCATTTCTGTCATCACCCTATATACTGGAAGATGCATAATTGCCTTGCTGTAATTTTCCATTCATAATGTCATTCTGCTTTTTGTAGCAGTCTTTAGCCATATGTTCCATTTTTCCACAGTAGTAGGATTCAACATTGCTGTTTGCATTTTGGCCTCTCTGCCATCCACCACGGCCTCTTTGGCTCCCCCTGCCTCTAGAGTTATCATGTCCTCCTGCATAGGATTGGTTTTCTTGAGTTTGCTGCATATTCTAATTTCTACCATGGCCTGCAGATCGGCCTCCTCTACCTCTGCCTCTACCTCTTCCAACATTTGAGTAGAAGACAGTTTCTTTTGAAGTTTTGCTTGAAGAAGATGCACCCCCATTTCTCTCCTCTTCAAAAATTAGAAGAGCAGCCAACTCTTCAAAATCAGGAAATTTTTCAGGGACGGCAATGGATGTCCAGAACTGTGCATAATCCTTTCCTAGACCATTCAAGGTCACAGAAACTAGATCATCATCTTCCACTGGTGACCCAATGGAAGCAAGTGCATCTGCAATTTTCTTCACCTTCATGTAGTAGTCATTTATGCTCAAATTTTCTCTCTGCACATTGTGCAACTCCTATTTGAGCTACATTTTCCTGGCTTGTGTATTTGTGCTGTACATTTTTTATTTGGCGTACTAGCATCCTGAATATGCACAATCATAGAGTCTGAAATACTGATAGACAGCCAATACATAACTTTTCTAACTCTCTCATGCCATCCTTTAAATGCCTGCATTTCCTGTTGATTGGGAACATTAGGAAGAACTGGTTCTTCTTCATTTCCTGTAATGAACTTGTTGGGATATCTCAAGGTGTATGCCTCAGGCACACCTTATGTTTCTATGTGTGAGTGCTAGAGGCACAGTTAGGTGCCCATAAGCACAGTTAGGTGGTGGAGAGCCACATAGGATGATTGAGAGAATCTAGGAGCAGATTGAGGAGATGATTGTGGAGCTCTGAGGTCATCAGTGATGTCAGTGAGCTTGTATGAGGTGCCTACTTAAGGACCTCTCTTTTCTTCATTCCATAAGCAAGTATTCTGATTTTGTGTCCACTCTACTCTTTCCTTTCAGTGTTCCAACATGGTATCAGAGCCATTTGATCCTCCTTGAACCCATTTTTGCCACATCATCATCTTCTTCCTCTTCTTCTTCTTCACCATCTCTCCCTCTTCTTCCAAAAATTTGCTTAAGCCTGTTCTCCTCCGATTCTCACCCATTTCCCATGCCCTTCCAGCTGAAGATCCACCTAGTTGGGGCAAACTTCTGGCTGCAAGGAATCGACGAATCCTCGCTTCTGCTCGTCGCCATTACAGGAAGGTCGTCGAAGTTCTCTTCTGCGTTTTCTCCCAGCACACTTGATCTTTCTCTAATTCCTTTCAGGAGGGCTGGTCCATACCTAGAGCTACCTTGTGTTGAAATCTGAGCAACAATGGCTACATATTGAAGGAGAAAACAGAGAAAAACCAGTCGATTTTGTTGAAGAAGGAGAAGGCGACCTGACACGTTTTTTCGCCTCTTCTTCCCAGAGGTTCTACTGTGGTATACCAGCTTTCTTTTGCCTCAGAAAGCCCCCTTTCTTTTGCTTTGAAGAGTGTGCTATAAGCCCTCCAAGTTCAGCTCTCTAGTTTTGACAGTTTTGACAAGCTTTTGAAAATGATGCTACATAAAATGCTACTCTAGCATTTCTGGTCTTTTGAAGTTTTCAATAACTTCACTACAAGTGTTGCTTCAGTTTTGTTTTGACTTGCTAGACCTGGTTTTGATTGGAAAGTGTTTATTTCATCCACTTCTATGAAGCATGTAAGAAGAAGCATCATTGTTTGAAATCTAGTCACTACTATTTGCTACATCAAGTGCTCATATTTTGGAAGTCTTTCAGTTATTTTTGCCTTGTAAGAGAGATAGACACTGCCCAATATCTGGGTTAGACCCTCTCATGGCTACCATATATAATCTTGAGAAGTTCAATCGAAAGGGCTTCCATACATGGCAAATGAAGGTGAAATTTGCATTGATGCGGGAGAACTTATGGGGACTTGTCAAACCTACTCCTACCGCTTCTTCTATGGCCTCCAATGCTGGACAATCTTCAACTCCAACACGACCGGCAAGGGATCCAGCAAGAGAAGAAAAGGCATATGGTATCATTGCTCTTGCTTTGGGTGATGATTATATACACCATATCTCTGACTTGGAGTCTCCTTCGGAAGCTTGGCAGAAGCTAGACATGATTTTTGGTGCAAGCTCTCACATCTCTAAACTATCACTTAAAATCTCTTTCTTTGAATTAAAGATGGCAAGTGATACTACTTTAGCTGCTCATGTCAACTATATGTGGAGTCTTATGACTCAATTAGCTTCTATCAACTCTCCTATCACCCCTGATGATGCTATGGCAGTGTTACTTAAGAGTATGCCTGAAAGTTTTGATCACATTGTTAGCACTTTGAAGAATCTTCCCAATCCTAACCTTGAAGGCATTATCTCTGCTCTCCAAGAAGAAGAAAGGCATATGGAGCTAAGGAAAGGCAATGACACTGCTTATGTTATGAAATTCCAGAAGGGCAAGTATACTCCTTGCAATCACTGTGGAAAGACAAATCACCTTTCAAAGGACTGCTTCAAAGTTAATCCATGCAAGCACTGTGGTAAGAACAACCATCATGAGAAGTTTTGTAGAGCCAAAGCAAAGATAGAAAATGCAAATCTACTTACAGTTAATGAGCCTCCACAAGATGAGGCATCCTTTGAAGATTATGCATTTTAAACACATCTCTATGTATGCTCCAGATCTCTCTTTTTATGTCAAGGTACTCATCAGCCTGGATAGTCCTCCAAAATGAATGAAAATAAACTATTGTGTTTTGTGTGTTTTGTAAACACCTCTGGTCACCTTATGATGTAGGCCATGTGTATGTTTTGTTCCATGGTACCTCCTACAGACATTGTGTGCATGTACATGCAGGGGAGATAACCATTGGAAGGTCTTTTTGTATCCCTTTTGTTTACCTTACACCCAAGGGAACCCTTGCTAGCATGAGAACCTAGCCATAGATTTATCCTTGACCACCATGAGATGGCATGAGAAACTATGAGACTAGATGTATCCTTGACATAGCCTGAGGCATTTCCTTGAGGGGGGGTTTGTTGGGATATCTCAAGGTGTATGCCTCAAGCACACCTTATGTTTCTATGTGTGAGTGCTAGAGGCACAGTTAGGTGCCCATAAGCACAGTTAGGTGGTGGAGAGCCACATAAGATGATTGAGAGAATCTAGGAGCAGATTGAGGAGATGATTGTGGAGCTTTGAGGTCATCAGTGATGTCAGTGAGCTTGTATGAGGTGCCTACTTAAGGACCTCTCTTTTCTTCATTCCATAAGCAAGTATTCTGATTTTGTGTCCACTCTACTCTTTCCTTTCAGTGTTTCCAACAGAACTCCCAATAGCCTTTTCCCATAAGGAAATTCATCATTCTAAACTTCATGCCTGGAAGTTGTTCTTGTCAAGCTTTTCAGTGACAATCTGTGAAAGAGAATTAGATGCCATTACAAAACACTACAAAATATTCTGTCACTGTGAAAAACATAGCTTTTGCCTCACACGAGCAGATCTGCAAAAGTGACGAATGTGGTATTTGACCACACAGTCACTTCCTAGTGACGATTTTGCATCAACAGGAACCAAGCATGATTCTGCAACTCCCAATATCTCTGCACACAGGCATACAATGCAATTTCTACAGTAACTTTTCACCGACCAGCCGAGCAGTGGTCGCATAGCAAAAACAGGCCCTTTTTCTGAGTGCCTGCGAAGAACTTCCGCCTTCAAAATGGCCCCAGAGCATATACTGTGCTCTCGCCACACCACGAAGGGCGTCTAAATCTGAGACAGTGCACTCTTGCACTTCTGGCTATGCTACCTGCAGAGATTTGCTCCCAAACTCGAAATAGGAAAGTAAGACTGGTCCTCTTACCAGGACACCACGAGCTTGGTTTGCTTTCTTGAGCTCCTTACCATGAACAAGGCTCTGATACCATGTGAAGATAGTGGGAGAGAGGGAAGGAGTCTCACTTGCGGCTTTCTCACATAACAATAGGGGAATACACACAAAGGTGGAGGCTGAAAATAGTTTTTCTCTTCTTAGTTGTGAAAGCCAAAAGAACTCAAGTACAAAGAAATAGAAGAACCCTATATGTGGGTCTCAAACCAAACTCAACTAACTAAGGTGGCATACTAACTGAGCCACGAACTAGAGTAAATAAAGATAGCTGTCATCCAGCTATTATTCGTGGGCGGTGTACTAACCGCATCTGTAGCTAACAAGTCAGTGACATAAATACACAACGGTCACCCTGGCATATTGCGAGTGGAGCTCGATATCTCAACACATGCCACAAACTCTATTTTTCACCAAGTGTTATGCACAACTGCCAAAAAATAGTATCTGAGCTGTATTACTCAAATGCTTTCATACCCAATGGTGGCCATGACTCTTTTCACACATGTTAATATAATCTAATTACAGTCACATGAAAAATATAGTGTCTAGAAGATATGCTTTCAATGATCAAAGATGCCACAAATTTCATTTTTCATCAAGTGATGCATAATTGCCAGATAATAGTATCTGAGGTGTGTATTCAAGTGCACTCATACCCAATGGGCATGATACTTTGCACACACATCAATACAGCCTATGTTTATGTTCCTACAAAGTATCATGCCCATTGGATATGTGTTGGATGGTCAAAGCTGATACAAGCCCAAATTTTCATCAAGCAGTATGCACAATTACCAAAAAATAGTATTTGAGGTGTGTTATTCAAGTGCGCACATACCAGATGGGCACGATAGTACTCATGTAAATTTTACCCTTTGTGAGCCTTGTCCAAAGTATTGTGCCCATGGGATATGATTTTGATGTTCAAACTCGCCACAAACCCTATTTTTCACTAAGTGTCATGCACAACTTCCAAAAAACACGCTCTGAGGTGTGTTATTCAAGTGCGCACATACCCGATGGACATGATACCATGTGTAGGAATCAATACTAAATATTTTGATTTGTGTGAAAATCATTATTCCCATTTTGGATGGTCATTGTTGCCACCAACCCTGTTTTTTCCCAAGTAATATGCACAACCATCAAAAGAAACTATCTGAGGTGTGTCATAAGAACGCGCTCATACTTAATGGGGATGATACTTTACACATTTGAATACAACCTATGTTGAGGTGTATACAAAGTATCTTGCCCATTGGATATGATTTGGATGGTCAAACTCACCAGAAACATCGTTTTTCACCAAGTGTAATGAGTATGTGAGGTCTGTCATTCGACTATGCTCATACTTGATGGGCATGATACTTTGTACACGTTTTCTATAATCTGGAATTTGAAAATTTTAACCACATAGATGCCTTTGTATGACTTATGCCTATCAATTTCAATACTTGGAGGGCTAAATTTGGGTCTCATACAAGGAAGTTATGTTAACTTGTGGGCAAATTTATCAAATATCAAGATTGAAATATTTGCTAAACTATTTCGGAGAAGCTCCTAGATTCGGCTTGGGAATATATTCGCCCTTAAATTTTTATCTTGGAAGTTAGGAAAAAAAGGGAATTAATGGAATGGAGGAGAGGGGACCAGAAGGAAGTACGGTCACATTGGTAGGGAAAGTGAGGAGAGGGGAGGAAGGGAAGGAAAAGGCAGGAAGGAAAGTGGGTGGGGGGGGAGGGTTGAGGGATAGGGGAGGATGGGGAAGGGGGGGAAAGGAGATGGGGGGGGGAGGGAGGGGGAAGGGGGGGGAAGGGAGGGGGAGGGGAGGTGGGGGGGTAAAGGGAGAAAGGGGGTGGGACAAGAAGGGGAAAGGGAAAGGGGGGGGAGGTAAAGGAAGAAAGGGGGGGGATGGGAAGGGGAAAAGGATGGGGAGGGTAAAAAGGGAGGGGAGGGGGGAAAAGAAGAAAGGTGGGAGGGGAAAGGGGGGGAGGGGGGGGATGGGAAGGAAAAAAGGGGCACGGAGGGTAAAAAGGGGGGGGAGGGGGGAAAAGTAGAAAGGGGAGGGGAAACGGGGAATGGGGGGAGGGGAAAGGGGGGAAGGGGGAGGGGAAAGGGGAAATAGGACAAGGGGAAAGAGGGAAAAGAGGGGAAAGAGGTAAAAGGGGGAGGGAAAGAGGGGAAAGAGGGGAAGGAGGGGAAAGAGGGAAAGAGGGGGGAGGGGAAAGATGGGAAAGGAGGAAAGGGGGGAGGGAAGGGGGGACAGGGGAGGGAGAATGGGGGAGGGGAAAGGGAGAGAGAGAGAGAGAGAGAGAGAGAGAGAGAGAGAGGTGGAGGGGGAGAGAAGCAGGAGCGGGAAGTATGATTTTGTTAAGGACTATAAATTGACTCTCATCTCTCTCATAACTCATTTTCAATCACCCCCTCCCTCTTGTAGTGTTCCCCTCCCTTCCTCTCTCCCTCTCCCTCTCCATCTACCTCTCACTCATGTTGTGCTCCCTTCTCCCTCTCCCTCTCCCTCTCCCTCTCTCTCTCTCCCTCTCCCTCTCTCCCTCGCTCCCTCTCATTTTTCTCCTCCCTTCTCTCCTCTCTTCCCATTCTACCCCCTCCCCCTCCCCCTCCCCCTCTCCCTCTCCCTCTCCCTCTCCCTCTCCCTTTCCTTTCTCCTCCCTTCTCTCCCTCTCTCTTCCCATTCTCCCCCCTAATGAAATGCAATTTGTGCCCAAGGGATTGTGCCGCTGCCGTTGCGATAGCAGGACAATGGCACCGGCAATTGGTTTTTTATTTTTTTGGTTTTCGTGGTAGCACAATTCTTCCCCTCCTCCCCATCACCCACCCTCCTCTTGTCTAATTAAATTTGTTTTAAAAAAATTATTTTTCTCCTCTCTCTCCCTCTCCCTTTGTCCCCTCCCTTTCCCTCCACCATCCCCCTTCCTCCTTTTTTGTGTTAAATTTCTTGCCGCCGTGACAACACAAGAGACCTCTCCACCCTTCTCTCTTTCCCTTTCCTCTCACCCTTTCCCTTCCCTCTCCTCTCTCCTCTATCTTACCCTTCCCCTCCCCCACCTCCCTCCCCCCCCACCCTCTCTCTCTCTCTCTCTCTCTCTCTCTCTCTCTCTCTCTCTCTCTGCTCTCCTCTCCCCCTCCCTCTCCCTTCCTTTTTTAAATTTCTTGTTGCTGCTGCCATGACAGTGGATCCCTTCCCTCTCATGTCCCTCTCCCCTCCCCCTCCTCTCTCTCTCTCCTCTCTCTCTCTCTCTCTCTCTCTCTCTCTCTCTCAACCCCCTCCCCCTCTCCCTCTCCCTCTCCCTTTATTTTTTTAAATTTCTTATTGCTGCTATTGTGATAGTTCATCCCTTCCCTCTCCCCTTCCCCTCCTCTCTCTCTCTCTCTCTCTCTCTCTCTCTCTCTCTCTCCCCCTCTCTCTGCGATAATGCAATTGGATGCACAAATATATATATACATATTTTGTTGCCACGACAGCGTGAGAGATTCCTTACCCTCTCTCTCTCTCTCTCTCTCTCTCTCTCTCTCTCTCTCTCTCTCTCTCTCTCTCTCTCCCCCTCTCTCTCTCTCTCTCTATCTATCTATCTCTCTCTCCTTTCCCACTCCATTTCATCTCTCTCCCTTTGCTCGCCCTTTTACATATTTCCCTCTCTTTCCCCTTCCATCAAGATGCATGATTTGAAGGTGTGTGCTTAGAAAACCTTTGTTACTATTACAAGGTATTTATTGGCACCATTATAAAGTTCTTTGAGATTATACCATTTTTTATTCTTGAAACTCTGAAAGTTGTTTATTGGCATCGTTATTAACTATTGGATATTTTAGAGTTCCCAAACTCTAAAAGGCGTTTATTAACACCATTATTAAGTCTTGCAAGAGATTTAAGATGACTATCATGGTAAATTAATGTCATGCATGGATCTTAACTATATATATATATATATGTATGTATGTATTTATATATATAAATATATATATATATATATATATATATATATAGAGAGAGAGAGAGAGAGACAGAGTTTTTCCATGTATTTAAATGATTTTTGTTTATTTAAGTTATTACCAAGTTAAGAAAAAGCTAAACTTTTAAATGAGGATTCTAAAAAATAAAAAATTTATCCTAGGATTTTTGCAATATAAAGTAATCTAAGAATTAAATTTCTTAGTTTTTGCATTATTAGTGCAAAATGATAGTGTAAGTAAATAAACTCTTTATTTGAAAAGGGTAGTGCCATCTTTTATTTTTGGAAGGATATTCTCATAAAGTAGGTTTTTTCAATAGAAATTTAAGTACAAAAATGAATCGGGACCATGCACGAGTCTATGTAAGATGTTACATTAATTTTCCTAATTTTAGTTTTATTTTCTATTCTGTCTTATATTTTGGTGTAGCTTATCTGTGTCATATTCAATTTTGATTTTATTTCCTTCAAAACACTCTAAAGAATTGCTTTTTTTTATGTTTTTATCTCTGTTTTGAAGAGTGAGTTTTTCCTTAAATTTTATCCAAAAACTAGTCTAAAAGTATCTATAAAAATGAATTTGTACAGTGATAAGTCGTAAAATTAATGAAATAAGTGTTAGTCTCAAATGAGCTACTATTGAAAGCAGTCTCAAAGCAGTTACTCAAAGAAGTCTCAAAGCAACTTTCTGAAAACACTCTCATAGTAGTTCATAATGTCTCCAACTAGTCAAGAAGCAATCTAAAACAACGCTCAAAGGAGTTTATCATGCAACCCCATATGTTTCTTTATCCTAGGATTTTTGCAATACAAAGTAATCTAAGAATTAAATTTCTTACTTTTTGCATTATTAGTGCAAAATGATAGTGTAAATAAATAAACTCTTTATTTGAAAAGAGTAGTGCCATCTTTTGGTTTTGGAAAGATATTCTCATAAAGTAGATTTTTTCAATAGAAATTTAAGTACAAAATTGAATCAGGACCATGCACCAGTCTATGTAAGATGTTACATTAATTTTCCTAATTTTAGTTTTATTTTCTATTGTGTCTTATATTTTGGTGTAGCTTATCTGTGTCATATTCAATTTTGATTTTATTTCCTTCAAAACACTCTAAAGAAATGCTTTTTTTTATGTTTTTATCTCTGTTTTGAAGAGTGAGTTTTTCCTTAAATTTTATCCAAAAACTAGTCTAAAAGTATCTATAAAAATGAATTTGTACAGTGATAAGTCGTAAAATTAATGAAATAAGTGTTAGTCTCAAATGAGCTACTATTGAAAGTTGTCTCAAAGTAGTTACTCGCAACTTTCTGAAAACACTCTCATAGTAGTTCATAATGTCTCCAACTAGTCAAGAAGCAATCTAAAACAACGCTTAAAGGAGTTTATCATGCAACCCCATATGTTTCTTTATCCTAGGATTTTTGCAATACAAAGTAATCTAAGAATTAAATGATAGTGTAAATAAATAAACTCTTTATTTGAAAAGAGTAGTGCCATCTTTTGGTTTTGGAAAGATATTCTCATAAAGTAGATTTTTTCAATAGAAATTTAAGTACAAAAATGAATCGGGACCATGCACCAGTCTATGTAAGATGTTACATTAATTTTCCTAATTTTAGTTTTATTTTCTATTGTGTCTTATATTTTGGTGTAGCTTATCTGTGTCATATTCAATTTTGATTTTATTTTCTTCAAAACACTCTAAAGAATTGCTTGTTTTTATGTTTTTATCTATGTTTTGAGGAGTGAGTTTTTCCTTAAATTTTATCCAAAAACTAGTCTAAAATATCTATCAAAATGAATTTGTACAGTGATAAGTCGCAAAATTAATGAAATAAGTGTTAGTCTCAAATGAGCTACTATTGAAAGCAATCTCAAAGCAGTTACTCAAAGAAGTCTCAAAGAAACTCTCTTAAAACTCTCTCATAGTAGTTCATAATGTCTCCAACTAGTCAAGAAGCAATCTAAAACAACTCTCAAAGGAGTTTATCCTGCAATCCCATATGTTTCTTTGTGGCCAAAACTATCATATCACTTTCTAATGTGCCCTAATGCCTGTATAACCATTATATAATATATCTAAAATTAACAATTAGTATGTATATTTTTCCTAAAAGTAACTAAAGCTTAACCTTTACAATACATGTCCTAAATGGCATGCACCATGTTATAAAATGGGTTTCTTCTTACTAGATCAGTTGTGATTAGTTCTATGGTGGATAAAGGAAATACATGAGGTTTTAGCAAGTCAATATATTACAAATTGAGATTAGTACTTTGCAATGATTTTTTTTTGTGAAAATTATAAAGTACATTAGACAACCATAAATAGCATGAATAGCAATGCTATTTCTTTCCAAATCTCCCTTTTGAAAAATGAACTTGTATGTGTGGGAAATTCAATGGTATATTAGACCATTTTGAATTGGAAAATATGAGAGATTTATAGTCCTAGTATCATATTTTGGGAGTCACCTTAAGAAATATTGGATAAGTATAAGTCCCAAAAAAAATAGCATCAAGCTCATGGCAATGTGTGAGAGTGCTCTCAACGCAAGTGGAATAGAAGAGGGTGAGAGAGAGGGAGAGCCACACAAGGTTTAGGTGGGTGCAGAATACCCTAATCTTCTATGTCATCCATATATATGTGTGTGCATTTGAGTATTGTACATAATCGAAGCTAAGGCACAGTGGCCTTTAATCCCCACAACCTACAACTTAAAGGCCAATGTGACTTTAAGGGAGAATAACCAACGAGCATACTATCCAATGCCCATGAAGACATGACAATACTCAAACCATTGACTAGGTAGACTCATTGTTCGCATATCTGTAGGCTTATCATCTGTATGAACCTTGATAATCTCTATGAACTTGTCCTCAAGTATTTCCTTGGTGAAATGGTACCTGACCTCAATGTTTTTTATCTTTTCATGAAAGATTGGATTCCGCCCTAGCTTAATAGCACTCATGGAATCACTATGCAATGTCAGTATACCTGTAGGAATCCCCAAGTCTCCCACTAGTCATCCAAGCCGTATAGCCTTCTTGCAACCCTTTGTGGCTACAATATCTTAGGCCTCTATGATAGACAAAGAAACACTTTTGTGCATGATACATCTATGACACTGCACATAACCAAAAGTGGATATACAGCTATCCACATGCCCTATATAGTCTAAATCTGTGTATCCAAGTATCTGTCTTCTACCAAAGTAGATGCACATCTCCTTGGTACTCTTCATGTACCTCATGATGCACTTAATTTCTTCCCAATGCCTCTTTCCTAGATTAGCCATATACCGACTAACAACTCCCACTACAAATGCAATGTCTAGTCTCTAGTAGCTATCATAGGATACATAAGACTCCCAACCACTGATGCATGAGGAACCTTGGCCATCATGTCCCTCTCCTCATCTAATTTGGGACTACTATCTACCTGACTCAGTTTCACATCCGGAGGAAATTGAGTACTTACTACCTTCCCTCTGAGGGTTCACCTCCAAAATTTTAGTATACCACATGTATTCAAAAGGAGGGGTATTTTAATTCTACTTTTCCTTGATGTCAGATGGGAGAAACAAACTCCCATCTTGATAGATTGAATGAGAACCATATAGTCTGTCTTACCTCTACTTTTTCCCCAACCGCACTCAATAGAGAAGGAGTGATGGGGAAAAGACCTAGTCTTGCCTAGACAAAAGGGAAAGGGGTGATGGAAGAGACACCATGGGAGACAATGACTCATAGTTCAGACGTACATTCGTATCCTTGTGTAAGCTTCAACCCTCAGCTAGAGGCTAGGAGGATGAGGTTGCACAAGGTTAATACTAGTGTCCAGCACTACTCCCTGTTTGAAGATCTTATGAGTTTCAAGCCCAACATCACTCTACGACAACTAATAGGAGGGGTTTTTAATTCAACTTTAGAAAAAAATAAATTAGTTCATAAGTAAAGAGGGCTTGTTTTATTGTGAAAAAAATTTAATTGAGGGGTTTCTAAATACCCCTTGAATGCACGTGATACCTAGGATTTCTTAGAGGTGCACCCCAGAAGTGCCTTCCTCCCCTCCATATTGAAACACTGCAACACTTTTATAAAATGCTCCTTCTATGAAAGCCAAAGGAGTTTCCTACTCCGGTCATGTGTGATGTGCATACCAAGAATATGATCTATAGGTCTCGAATCCTTCATGTCAAAGGCCTCATGTAACTTGTCCTTCAATGCATCCAGCTCATAAGTGTTCTTGCTACAATAGCATATCCTCCACATAAAGTTCCAGGAGTTTCAAGCTATTATTGTTAGCCCTTTTAGTGTAGAGGCAGTGATCAATCTCACTTCTTTTGAAACCCTAGGACCAAATAAAAGGGTCAAACTTTTAATACCATTCTCTAGGAGCTTGCTTAAGGCTATAGAGACTCTTTTTTAGCTTGCAAACCAAATGTTCTTTGCCCTTTTCTTCTAAGCCTTTTGGCTATACCATGTAAAGCTCCTCAAGAAAGCTATCTTGACATCCGTTTGCATTAGTTCCATATCCTTTCTGGCCACAAGTCCAAGTACGAATCTAAGTGTGGTCATCTTTACAACTGGAGAGAAGATATCATCAAAATTGTAGACCCATTTATATGGCAATGATGTTTTTCCATGTGGAAAAGAAACCATGTCCCAAGCCTTATTATTCATGAGTGAAATCATCTCTAATTGCATAGCATACTTCCACTTGCACTGATCCTCACACATCATAGCAAGATGGCTCCCCACAATTAGTAATAGTCTGCCCCTAGAATAAATCTATTAGGTGGTCTAGACATTCTAGTTGATCTTCTTAAGGGATTTTTAGCTTTCTTTACCAATTTCATATCAGCCACATTCGGCTCATCATTTCCACCCATATATGATCCAACATCTGCACTTAATTGTGTACCTATGGGTGTAGCTGGTGGCACCATTTTATGTACATTCAATGGAAAAAAAGCTTGCTGTCTATCAACATATGCAGGAGAATTCACATCCTAGAAAGTAATTCTTCTCATTCCCACATCCCTCATGGGTGTCTTATGCATATTCTTATCATTAAAGACTACATCATGGCTTTGCATGATCTTCTTTGCTTTTGGATCCCAGCAACAATAGCCCTTCTCTCCACTTTCACCATAACCTAGAAAGATGCATTTCCAAGACTTAAGATCTAGCCTCTTCCAAATCTCTTTTGGAACATGTGCATATTGAAGGACAAATTGATGTAATGGGATCATACCTAGGGTCCTAAGGTCTATGGTTGTGAGTGTGTGAACATATGGTGTTTGTAGGTGTGCCTGAGTTAGGTGTGACTGATGATGTATCAATTTTAGTTGTTAAATTACACAGCACAGCGGAACAGAAACTGAAAAAAGAATATAGAGTACACAACAAACTGGAGAGGAACAAACTTTTCCTTCAATACTGATGTAGTATAGATGATGGCTCCATCCAACCGTGCACTCCCACAGTGGAGCTTAGATGGAGATCTAGACAGATACTAGGTGAAGAGCTACTAGCTAGAAGATCTGATTTGATCTGAACTGATCTGATACAATGGACTGGGGAGGTCGCCTCTTTATAGCTATGAGGGTGATAGGTGAATCAACGTAGTCGATGGAGTCGACCAGTTGACCTAGTTGGTGGAGTCGACCAGTCAACCTAATCGGTGAAACTGACTAGTCATCCATGGAATATTCAAGAAATATTCCCTATACCATCGCCTCAGGGGCTCCTGCCTCCCCTGAACCACCACTTATTGTAGACAATTGAACACATCGCATCTGCATTTCTTCTTGTCCACGCGAGAATCTCATCCGTAGTTGGTACTATTTATTGTCCTGCATTGGCTGGATCTGGTCTTATAACCGGCCTCACGTCCACCCCAGTAGCAGTGTCCCAAAGCTCGTACGCACTTAGGATGGTCTTCATCTTGAACTTCCAAAGTGGATAGTTAGAGCCATCCAACTTTCCACTTTCGCCGAATGGTGGGATTCGCAGTCTTGTGGGCTGGGCCATCTCTCATAATCTGCTCACAAACACAAAAACACACTACCATATCTTCTTGCTATAGTCTAGGCTCTGATACCATGTAAGAAAATAATATGTCTATGCTCAATAGATAACATGATCTCGTACACAAGAGAGAAAACAAGATAATATGGAGAATCAAAAATTTGATTACTATAGAACTGATGTAATAGATGGCGCCACCTCCCAACCATGCACTCTTGTGAAAGAAGCTTTGATGGCATGCTGGAAAGAGTAGAAGATGGAGGCTGGATGCTAAGGAATCAGGGTTGCTATAGCCAGTGATGAAATGGGCTTCACGAGCTTGCTTTTATATAGCCACCAGTCATAGTCGATTAGGCTCGATTGGGTAACCGACCCAGTCCACCCAAAATGGTCGGTCCTGAAATAGGCCACCAACCATATGATAGAACCGGTGTGCAAAATAGAGCAACTCACCTACAGTATCCATTTGGCCCAGAGCCATCTGGGATTATCTGAGGCTCCAAACGGGCCCTACAACCCGAGAGTGGGCTACCCTGAGAAATGCTCCATCTACCCTTAGTGCAGTCAATCAAGGGATTCCTTCCCGCACTTGCATGTAGCCTAGTTGGTAGTGTGCCAACTCTATCTGAAGCCGTCTAGCCATCAGGCCACACGTGGCTCCCATCTGGTGTCCAAATGAGGACCTAGCAGATAACCAAGCTACTCAAATGCCTTCTCCTCATATGGAGGGCTTACAAGTCGAGTTAGCTGGTTCCCGTGTAGTTACACCAGAGTGGAGCATTGATATCTAACAAAAAAAAGAGAAAGAAGAGAAAGAAAGAGGGGAAAAGAGAAGAGAAGAAGAGAGGGAAAAAGAAGAGAAAGCATATGAGGGAAAGTGAGAGAAAGCATATGAGGGAAAGCAAGGGGAAAAGAGAAGGAAAAAAGAGAGATGAAAAGAAGAAAAGAGAGGAAAAAAGGAAAAAAGAGAGAATGCATATGCTTATGCTTATGCATGAGCATATGAGCATATGCTCATGCATAAGCATAAGCATATGAGCATAAGCATAGGCAAATGCATATGCTTATGAAAAGAAGAGAAAAAGAGAGGGAAAAAAAAGAAGAGAAGGAAGAGGAGAAAAGAGATTGAAAGATGGGAAAAAGAAGAGGGGAAAAGAGCATAAGCATAAGCATATGGATGAGAGAAAAAGAGAGAAAACATGTGCTTATGCTTATGCATGAGATGCTCATGCATAAGCATAAGCATAGGCACATGCATATGCTTATGAAAAGAAGAGAAAAAGAGAGGAAAAAAGAGAGGGGAAAAAAAGAGAAAGAAGAGGGAAAAAGAGATTGAAAGAGGGGAAAAAGAAGAGAGGAAAAGAGCATAAGCATAAGAGAAGGAAAAGCATATGCATAAGAGAAAAAGCAAGAAATCATATGCTTATGCTTATGCATGAGCATAGGCAAATGCATATGCTTATGAAAAGAAGAGAAAAAGAGAGGAAAAAAGAGAGGGAAAAAGAAGAGAAAGAAGAGGGGAAAAGAGATTGAAGGAGGGGAAAAAGAAGAGGGGAAAAGGGCATAAGCATAAGGAAAAAATATATGCATAAAAGAAAAAGAGAGAAAGCATATGAGCATATGCTCATGCATAACCATAAGCATAGGCAAATGCATATGCTTATGAAAAGAAGAGAAAAAAAGAGGAAAAAAGAGACGGGAAAAGAGATTGAAAGAGGGGAAAAAGAAGAAGGGAAAAGAGCATAAGCATAATGTAAGAAAACAATACATCTGTGCTCAACAGTTAATAGGATCTCATACGCAAGAGAGAAAAGCAGATAGTATGGAGAATCAAAAATTTGATTATATAGAACTAATACAATAGATGGCGCTGCCTCCCAACCATGTGCTCCTATGAAAGAAGCTTCGATGGTGAGCTGGAAACAGTAGAAGACGAAGGTTGGATGCTAAGGAATCAGGGTTGCTATAGCCATTGATGAAATGGGCTTCACGGGCTTGGTCTTATATAGCCACCAGTTGTACTCGGTTAGACTCAATTGGGTGACCGACCCAATTTGCCCAAAATAGCCAACTGGGGGTCAGTCCCAAAATAGGCCATCGACCACACGATAGAACCAGTGTGCAAAATAGAGCAACTGACCTATGGTCATCATTCAGCCCACAGCCATCCGAGATCATCTGGGACTCCAAACGGGCCCTGCAACCCGAGAGTGGGCTACCCTGGGAAATGCTCCATCTACCCTTAGTGCGGTCAGTCAAGGGATGCCTTCCTGCACTCGCATGTAGCCTAGTTGGTAGTGTGCCAATTCCATCCAGCCATCAGACCACACATGGCCCCCGTATGGTGTTCAAACTAGGACCTACCAGATAACTGAGCTACTCAAATGCCTTCTCCTCATATGGGAGGCTTATAAGTAGAGTTAGTTGGTTCCCGCATAGTTACACGAGAGTGGAGCATTGATATCTAACACCCCCCCTCAATGTCCGCCCGCAAGTGAACTTACTTTTTCGGCCCAATGCCAAGTTGATGAAGATGCCTCTCCAGCAAGTCTCTTCCAAGAGTCTTCGTGAAGATGTCCACAGCATTCTCTGTAGTCGGATAGTACACCAAGTCTGCAATCGCCATGCAACTCTAATTGTCACATGATAAGTGCGGAGGCTTGTTCTGCACTGCACCCATGTCCCCTAAAATCCTCCTCAACCACATTGCCTCGCAAGAAGCAAAGCATGCTGATTTGTATTTAGCCTCGTTAAAAGAAAGAGCAACTATAGGTTGCTTCTTGCTGACCCATGACACAACTCTAGATCCAAGTGAGAAACAGTAACTTGTCACTAATATCTTGTTGTCCACGTCTCCTGCCCAATCTGAGTTACAGAATCTGGTCAAGATGTTGCCCTTGGTATAGGTGATGCCGTAATCAAGTGTGCCTTTGCTGCATTTTAGCACCCGCATCCCTGCCCTGCGACGGTTCTCCCGGGGCTTATTGGAAAACCTGCTTAGTACACCAGTCGCAAAACTGATGTCCTGGCCCACAAGACTTCTGTACTTCGCTTTGTCCACTAGTGGTGATGAACTCTTATATAGCCACCAGTCATAGTTGGTTAGACTCAATTGGGTAACCGACCCAGTTCACCCAAAATGGCCAACTAGGGGTCGGTCCTAAAATAGGCCACCCACCACATGATAGAACCGGTGTGCAAATTAGAGCAACTAACCTATGGTCTCCATTCGGACCATAGCCATCCGAGATCATTTGGGACTCCAAACGGGCCCCGCAACCCGAGAGTGTGCTACCCCAGAAAATGCTTCGTCTACCCTCAGTGCGCTCAGTCAAGGGATGCCTTCCCAAACTTGTATGTAGCCTTATTTGCAGTGTGCCAACTCCGTCCAGCCATCAAGCCACACATGGCCCCCATCTGGTGTTCAAACCAGGACCTACCGGATAATCGAGCTACTCAAATGCCTTCTTCTCATATGGGGGCTTACAAGTAGAGTTAGTTGGTTCCCGCATAGTTACACAAGAGTGGAGCATTGATATATAACACATAAGAGAAGGAAAAGCATATGCATAAGAGAAAGAGAGAGAAAGAATATGCATTAGGGGAGATTTGGGGTCTCAAAAGAGCCCCCAATTAGTGTTTCCTAATTTCATGGGATTAGAGAGAAGTTTGAGATGTACCAATGAGAGTGCTCTGAGGTGTGGGGCAATGCCATGTTGAAGTTGACAAAAGCATTTAATTATGTGGAGACTTCTAACCTAGAGTTTGGACCTATGGTCTTCACTCCCAACCCTTGATCTAATCTTCAATTCAAGGGATACATTCAAATTTGAGGTAAAGCACTCCCAGCCATTAGATCAAAGGGTAGATCTAAGGGATACCATCAAAGGATAGAAGGATGAAATCTCCACCCTTGATCAACACAAAGAACTAATGGACAAGATGAGAGGAAAATGTGCTTCGATATGTGCCATAGATTTGCTAGTAGATTCAAGGGAGGAGATGAGTGCAAATGGCGCTTCAATTCGGGCCCTAGATTTGGAAGTAGATCAAGGAATGAGATGAGGGAAAAAGGCGCCATCCAAAATGTGCTTCAATCCTAGCCCAGTAAAATCCGCTTGAATCTCCATCCTCTATTAGGTCCCTCCATCTCATCCGTTGATCTTGGACTTAAATCAAGAGCCCATATTAAAACCCACCTTTCCCCTCTTAATGCGGCCTCCCCAAAGTCAAATTTCACCTTTAGGAGCCCACCAAAGTGCATCCACCATCCACTAAGTCATCGTAGACCTTTGATCTATCCACCATCTCCTCCATCCAAAGGCTAAGGTTGCCCAATTTCAAAATAAAGGTACCCATGTCAGTTGAGTCAATGCTATGGATCCCTTAGCACATGGGTTAACATACTAGGTTCATTTCTAATTAGCTTAATCCATTTCTCAATCCATTCCTTATGAGGCCCTTTTGAGACCCCAAATCTCCCCTAATGCTTATGCTTATGCATGAGCATATGAGCATTTGCTCATGCATAAGCATTTTAGATAACTAGTTAGAGGAAGGAGGAGTTTGGAGAAGCAGTTTTTCAAAGGGATTGGATTGAGGAGACAAGCATAAGCCTACAAACAAGGAGAAAGAATAAGCCTACAAAAAAGGAGAAAGAGGAGGAAGAGAAATATGAAAAAGAGAAGAGGTGATTCTTTTTTCTTTCACCAAATCTCATTTTTTGTCCTTAACCTCTGAAAATCAAGCATGAAAATTAGCACATAGGCTTAGCAATGCAAGGAGAAACATGCTTCAACACTCACAAAATGAAATCTCACAAAAAATGAACCTACATTGCTCAAAGAGACACATCTTCTTGAAAAACTTCCTTTCACATAAGCAGCAAGGGAGAAGGGTGGAGAGGGAGCACAAGTGTTGGGAGAGGGGCTAAGTAGGGGTGACGAGAGTGGGGAATAGAGAGGAAAAAAGCGAGGTCATCGAATATAAGGTGGGAGGATCAATTTTTGCTTTTCTTGCAATAGAGATGTGAAAGACAGCATCGCATGGGGTTTCGGGTTTTAGCCCCCAGCATTGCTATATAGTGACACTGGTTAGTGGCTATATAGCGACAGTTATATCCTAAAAGCATTGCTATGAAGCAACAGAATAGGGAAAAGCATCGCTATGTAGCGATGGTTCAGGACACTTATTGTTAGAAGAGAGAAAAGGAGCTCACGGGTGGCTATTTTTTGGATCTTAATAGATTTCCTTGCAGCTCATGTTTTGGAGGTGTGCATATGGAAGCAATGAGTGGAAGCTTATTAGATGATGCACCAATGCCCGAGAGCACAGAGTGTCATTGTATTATCATTACACTCATTGCAAGCGAGAAGTACGACATCAATGTCATATTGTCATGCGCCACTTGTGGATGTATGGGGAGGAGCCCGAACCAGTACCCATCATTGGTGGTGCATGTGGTGATCGATCATCGCTAAGTCAATACTATTTGAATTCATGATTAATATTGCATGCGTACATAACACAAAACCTTAAGACAAGATCTTATATTTACATGTTCAACCTTGAGATAGGATGAGGAGGTGTGCATACACCTTCACACTCTGAGTAGGACTATAGTCTCGCGGATGTGCCAGATGATGATGAGGGTATGCTGGACATGATGGATTCTATTTTGAGGGGCACTACATCACATGTACACGTGATGTTCGAGTCTGAGGTCAATATGCGAGAGTTGCAATCAACATAGTTATACAAGGGTGCTAGGATGTCTAAACTACGGGCTTGTCTCTCAATTTTGAATCTGCAAGCAAAATATGGGTGGTTGGATACAAGTGTCTCAGCCTTAATAAGGTTAGCTCCCACATTAACTTGAGTCATTATTTGGATATTGTTTGTTTTGAGAATCATCGTGTATGTTTGATAATCATCATTATTTGAAGCCTATGTATGCTTAAATTGCGATAGGTTGCTCCAGAAGATGTTGCCTCCACCAAATACCATGCCTACTTCAAGAGACAAAGATGCTAACAATGGTGGGTATGGATTATGATACCATCCATGCTTGCCGTAATGATTGTATTCTCTTTCGCCATGAGCATGGAGATTTGGCTAGTTGTTCGAAGTATGGGAAACAATGATTTAGAGATGAGTTGTAGGGTGAGCAGATATCGGTAAAGGTCTTGAGACACTTTCCCATCATTTCAAGGATACAACACATGTTCTGATGCAAATTTGAGGACTTGGCATGCATCTCATGATTCCACTGATGACACATTGAGGATTCCCATAGATTGTGTATCTTGGAAGCACATAAACAATCAATGGCCCAATTTTGCAAGAGAGCCACGCAACTTACATCTTGGGCTCGCCATGGACAGCGTGAACCCTTTCGAGTTACGCTCAACATCTTGGTCGACATGGCCCATAGTCTTGGTGAATTACAATATCCCACCATGGCTAACAATAAAGAAGGGACACTTCATGCTTGCACTACTTGTGCCAAGGATGTACAAGGCCAAAAATATGGACATGTACATGGTACCTTTGATAGAGGAGTTATAGATCCACTACAAGGCATAGGCCCTTTTCTGATGAAAATACCGAACTTGTTTACACTAAAAAGTTTTTTTTTTATGAGCACAAAGGTCGATATTTATGTCACTATGAGCATTGGAAAAGAACGATCGCTATATAAGCGTCACTATATAGTGACACTGGTAAACATTGCTATATAGGGACATTGGTAAATGTTGCTATATAGCGACAATAAATAGAAGCTTAAAAAATCATTAGCAGGGATAAACAGGGTCACAGCAAGCCCTATTTTGCCCCACTAATGTTTTTTTTTTTAGTAATTACAAAAGAATGTTGTTTGTTAGAAAATTTCCCTTGTGAAAAGGGCGATACAAAATTGCTCAAACAAGCTAAGGGACAAAAGCCACCAAGCTACCAGTGCATGAAACAATCCCCAATCTATCATTGTGCCTATTGATGGCGTTGTCAATTCACCAACATATTCAAGAGTGCAAACATAAAGGATATGATCATGATGACTGTGCAAATAGCTTGAGCATCACCTTCACAATCTTCTAGTTCTCCTAAACGAGTGGCAATCTCTTCTAACAGAGTTCTTCCAGGCTTCTTCTTTATCTCATCAAAAAACACATGCCTATACTAGGCATAATATGCAATCAAGTACACCCGAGACCGTTTAGTAAGGTGGGATGAATCCAATACCAAACATACCCGGTGTCTCCACCAAAAAGATGTGATATGAAGTTGGGGGTAATGAAACTTCACGCACCTCTTAGCTTCCTGCTCTTCCCAATCTTAATAATAGAGACCCTTGTCACTTGCAAAGAGAGATGAAGAAAATATTTTCATGCAAAGAAATCCACAACATATCTTTCTCCTTGCTTCCCTTAGAGGAGAATGAATATGGTAACATCCCAAGTGATGTTGTAGTCTAGCATCGGGAGAAGAAAAGGATCCGCAGAGGCCATTATCTCACCAAGCCGGTCGGTGCCAAAGAGAAGAGCGATGTGTTGTTGGAAGAAGATCTTTCGGCTCAACATGACATAAACTGATATATATCTAGGGGCTTGAAGGGGCTGGTTTGGCTGGATGGGTAAATTCTGGGGAAACATGGCACCTCCTTCATAGAAGCCTCTAGAAATTCTACAAACTGCTAGAAAACACAAGGGTCTATAACTTCCACCAAATAATTGATATCAAAAATTAAAGTACATAAAAGGATGTGTTTTGAAGTGAGCTTCGTACTGATATAAGTTTCGTTGAAAACAGATAAACAGTTGAAGAGATATGGACACTTTACTAAAAGGGAGTAAAAATAGCCATAGAAATAAATAGTCATACACAGAGACTCATAACTTCTTGTCTTGGACCCAATGCAAAAAACTAATTACATAGGAGGGATACCTTAAATAGATCTTCACGCTGATATAAGTTTTATTGAAATCAGACCACTGAGGAGAAAGTTATAGGCCAAATACTAACAGGGGGTCTAACTGCTATATTAACTACCATCTGCCCATGCAGAATTTGCCTAAGCAAACTACTTCCTAAGGCTCCACAATTATCAACAATCCAATACCCCTAGAATTTGCCTAAAAGAGAGGAAGAAGCTTGCATGGTAGCTCAGGAAATGGATGGACCATGCGTGCATAGTGAGCGCCCGAACAAGAACTACTTTAGAGACTTGAATAGAGAGAGAAAAGAACATAGGAATGGAGGAAAGGAATGGAGACTCAAGGAAAATGATAAGAAGTGACTTTCATTGCCATGAGAGTAAGACTCTGTTCAAATACACTCAAGGGAGAAGAGGAGGTTTCATACAAACAAGAGGGAGCGGAAGCTCCAAGACTACTACTCATAGAGAGAGAATAAACTAGAGAGAGATGGACTCAAGAGTCTACATAAGAGAATATCTACAAGAGGGAGAGAAGGCTTATGGAAGAGGCTTGAGGAGACTAGAGCTACATCAACATGAGGCCTAATGGTGGAAGAGATGATGAACAAGGGAGAGGAGGGCTCCTTTTATAGAGATTTTGTCACCCTCCTTTACCCATTTAGAATTGTTGCCTGTAGATTCCTTTCCCCATCAATCACATAAGCCCGTATATCACCATCCATGTCCTTTTTGGTTACTCTTGCCATGTGTCCCATCAAAAGATACTCAAGACTCTTAAAATATTGAGAAAGTCAAGAGTCTCCCCACATGGAGCCCATAGGGACCCTCTCTTTTCCATATGTCCACATCCTCCTTATTCCACATAGGAATTCTAGAAGGATTCCTCTTGACTCACACTCCTCCACATGCCTTCCACATGCTTGGCATGTGGCCTATCTTATATTATTGGAACACATGGACATGAGCCCACCTCTTTATATGACTCTCTTCCTGTTTTCTAAAAACCCCATAATATCCCATACACAAATAACTCTCACCCCATACCAAGGTATTTATACTTCATACCTATGGTATTTACAATGATCCATTCCACTCATCCTCTTAATCCCATACAATATCTTAGAAAATAGAAATAAGTGAGAACCGCTAGGCTGTCACTTAATACTCAAACTCTTATCAAACATAGAGAAAAACAATACCAATGCCAAATTAAAAATATCAATTTTTGGCATCACAACATCTTCGTGGCCTATGTTATAGTTCTTCTGTTGCCAAGTCTGATTGATTCGAATATTAGCAAGAACCGTTGATCTTAAGATTGGTTGTACTTACTGCAAATGGTCATACCATTCCATTGCATCTTTGGACTTTCCAGGATTCTGTGGCTCTGGCGTCTGCAGTGGGAATTTTGGGTCGCGTCTATAAAATGCACAAAAAGGGCTTATCCGTGTCGAGGCTTGTATAGTCGTCCTGTATGCATGGAGTAAGCAGAGTAGTACTTGGTCCCATTTGTCATGTGAAGGGTTCACATATGTCTTGATCATTTGCTTCATCATTGTTGTTAGCCTCTCTGTTAATCCCACTGTTTGGTGATGATGTGGACTAGAGAATGAGAGATTTACTCCCAAACACTTTCACAGTACTCTGATGACAACTGATTTGAAATTGGACCCCTAATCTGATAGAATTATAGTCGGGCAGGCATGTCAAGCAATGGCAGTGCCACCGTGTTCGTTGATATATCTACAACTGCAATAGCTTCACACCATTTGGTCAAATATACTGTTAGAATAGGTTATCTCTAACTTGGAATTTATTTTGGTCAGGATGTTTTTGGGCAGCTATCTAAGGCGAGTGATTATCTGTTGGACTATAGGGTCACTTTGTTGTAATTGTGGGAAAACAAACATACCAATAGGTTGAATTGAGGAGTCAATGTGAGAAACAACACGTGATAGGGTCGAGGGTGATGCAAACCTTAGATTCAAATCAATTGGATATTGCTGTTTAACATTCTGAAATGTTGGACTGCATGATAGTGCATCAGCAATTGTATTAACTTGACGTGGTGTATATTGTAATTCAAACGTATAGTCCTATAGAGCAAGGACCCATTGCATCAATTGCCAAAAGGATGCCTTTTTTTCAAAAATGGGATCAATGGTTGATGATCAGTTTGCACTATTACTTCAATACCGTGTAAATACGAGTGTAACTTCTAAAATTCCCAAACTATTGCCAAGATCTCCTTTTCTGTTGTTGAGTAGTTTTTCTCAGCATGAGTAATTTCTCGACTGATGAAAGTGATAGGATGAAAATGTCCATCTTCTTCTTATAAAAGTACTACGCTAATCCCCTCATTCGAGGCATCTGTTCTAAGTAAGAAAGGCTTCTAAAAATTTGGGTACTTCAATATGGTGGTGGATGACAGCATTGCATTGAGTTTCTTGTATGCATTTGCACACTCGAGTGTCCACTGAAATTTTACTCCTTTCTTAAGCAAAGTACGTAAAGGATGAGTTACCTTAATATATCTAGGTAAGAACCTAGTTGTACACATGACCATGCCCAAAAACCATTGCAACTATTTGACTGTTTGCAGTCCGGGATACTGCATTAGGGCTTGAACTTTATCAGGGTCCATCTATATACCTGTTGGGGAGATGATAAATCCCAAGAATTTCAACTTGATCGCTGCCCATTTACATTTCTTCAGCTGCAATCTGAGATTATTTGCTTGTAACCTTTGGAGTACCTCAGTTAGAACCTCTACATGGTCTTCCCATGTGTTGTGTGTATCAAGATGTCCTCAATATATACCACTAGTACCTTTTTTTGTATCAGGTCACTAAAAAGATTATTGACCATCCTTTGAAAAGTTCTTGCTACATCAGATAACCCAAATGGCATTACCTCAAACTAATACAACCCATTAGGTGTCCAAAAGGCTGTCTTCTCAGCATCTTTTGGGTCGAGCGGGATCTGCCAATAACCCACTGCCAAATCGAGTGAGGTGAAGAATTTTGAAGGACCCAGTTGGTCAAGTAAATCATCTAAATATGGCAAGGATACACATCATGGACTGTCACGGCATTCAAAGGTTGAAAATCTATACAAAAACGTAAATCACCATTTGCTTTCTTTGTGAAATGAAGTTTAGCATCCCAAGGACTAGATGACGATTTGATTACCTTCTTCTATAGCATTTTGGTGACTGCTTCATTGATGTAATGCTTTTAGTTAGGAGACCTCCTATGAATAGCCATCTTGAGAGGGTGTTATCTTAATGTGATGCAGAATTGGGGTAGACATTCTAGTATGGAGATTTGGATCAGCTGTTGTGCCTAGAAACTTGAGAAGTAATCCCCAAATTACCTAAGCTCAAAATGCCTTTGGAACCATCATTACTTCTTGTGCACACATGACTTTTGAGAAAGAACCCCATTTGATCCAAGGGATCTGAACACCTTCTTGTACTCTCATGGAGTGTTGAGAAAAATCAAGTGTAGCTCGATTCTTCTCAAGCCAATCACAACTGAGCATTAATGGGAATAGTTGTTTGGGCAAACAATAGACTACATGTGTGAATGCATGGTCTGAACAACTAAATTGGATCTGAGCTATCTTATTTGATCTATATAATGTCTGATGATCTTGAAATAATACTTGAATTTCTTTTCCAAAATGAACTAGGAGGTCTAGATCTTACAACAACTCGGGACTGATTGAAGACAATGTGTTGCCGGTGTCTATAAAAACAGAAATACCGTTAGAATAATTATGTATTTATTACCAAACACCGACTCCGGCGAAGGGCCAACAACATCCCAAGTTACCAACTTGAAAGGGTGACTAACTTTTATACTTTGGAGAAAACCTAAAGGCTTTGAATTTGAGGTTTTTGTAGCTTGAAAAATAGAGCAGGCTCAGATATGATCTGTGATGAAGACACATTTTTTAGGCCAAAAATACTGACTTCTAATGACTTCAAGAATTCTATGGACCCCTAGATGTCCAAACAATGGATGTGCATGGAAATACTCAGTGAAACATGTTCGTAAAGCTGTTGGGATTTGAAATACAATAGGTTATCTCTAACTTGCAATTTATTTTGGTCAGAATGTTTTTGCGCGGCTATCTAAGGCGAGTGATTATCTGTTGGACTATAGGGTCACTTTGTTGTAATTATGGGAAAACAAACATATCAATATGTTGAATTGAAGAGTCAATGTGAGAAACGACAGGTGATAGGGTCGAGGGTGATGCAAATCATAGATTCAAATCAATTGGATATTGCTGTTTAACATTCTGAAATGCTGGACTACGTGATAATGAATCAGCAATTCTATTAACTTGACCTGGTGTATATTGTAATTCAAATGTATAGTCCTATAGAGCAAGGACCCATCGCATCAATTGCCAAAAGGATGCCTTTTTTTCAAAAATGGGATCAATGGTTGATGATCGGTTTGCACTATTACTTCAGTACCGTGTAAATACAGGTGTAACTTCAAAAATTCCCAAACTATAGCTAGGATCTCCTTTTCTATTGTTGAGTAATTTTTCTTAGCTGGAGTAATTTCCCGACTGATGAAAGTGATAGGATGAAAATGTCCATCTTCTTCTTGTAAAAGGACTGCGCTAATCCCCTCATTCGAGGCATTTGTTCTGAGTAAGAAAGGCTTTTGAAAATCTGGGTACTTTAATATGGTGGTGGATGACAACATTGTTTTGAAATTCTTGTATGCATTTGCACACTCTAGTGTCCACTGAAATTTTACTCCTTTCTTAAGCAAAGTATGTAAAGGATGAGTTACCTTAATATATCTAGGTAAGAACCTAGTTGTACACACAACCGTGCCCAAAAATCAATGCAATTGCTTGACTGTTTGTGGTCCGAGATAGTGCATTAGGGCTTGAACTTTGTCAGGGTCCATCTGTATACCTACTGGGGAGATGATAAATCCCAAGAATTTCAACTTGGTCGTTGCCCATTTACATTTCTTTAACTGCAATCTGAGATTATTTGCTTGTAACCTTTGGAGTACCTCAGTTAGAACCTCTACATGGTCTTCCCATGTGTTGTGTGTATCAAGATGTCCTCAATATATACCACTAGTACCTTTTTTTGTATCAGGTCAATGAAAAGATTATTGACCATCCTTTGAAGGCCCCCTTCAAACACCTCATGCATCCAATGGGAGTACGAGTTAAAGTGATAGTGCACTTCACCGCCACCATCTCTAGCTTTGATAACCTCCATGATACATGAGGTCAAAAAACATGCCCATTTGGCCTCTCTTGTGGCCAAGCTTCACGCATCCTCCCTGTGGTGCATAGATCCTCCCTTATGCCTGCAGAATCTCATGTCCCATTCAAATGTTCCCAGATGGTAGATACCACATTCTTGAAGATATGCATGGGATCAAGCAGGTGATTGATCTTGAGGTGGGACCAATATGGTAAACGATAAAAGATGGAGTATCTAAACAAAAGCTGGTATTAGCAGGCAATCTTTATTTCTAGCCAATATAGCACACAATAGTTACAAACCCTTATCGGCTCATGCCAAGTGGTAGAGTCGTCGTGGAACCCTCCCAAATTCTCATCCAATCTCCCGCAATGAGTGATTGTGGAGGGACTTCATTCCAAGTCTAACAATGCATCTATACTATGGAATGCGTCTATAGGTGCATCTAAAACTTAATGTAGATGCACTGATAGATGCGCATATAGATGCATAGATAGATGCGCTTTTAGATGCGCAGACTGTGAGCTTATTTTTGAACCTACTTTTAGTGCGCTTGCTTTTCTTCACATACTTTTAGCGTCACACGGCTTACTTTCCTATTCACAAACACAACTCCGAGCATCCACACTTATCTCCAAGCTCCCACACTCATCTCCAGGCTTACACAATTATCCCCAAGCACACAAGAGAAGAGGGTGAACAAGGAAGAGAAGAAAGAGAAGCAGAGGGTCAATAATGTTAGGACGTGTTCTTTTCATTCC